>NW_021637640.1:0-108706 GCF_004799145.2 Neltuma alba | reverse complement strand
CAACTATTGCAGTTGTGTCCCTGTTCTACTGAACTTCTAGTGTAAGATCTCGATCCCATTTTTTCTCTTTTCAATTTTTGTTTTCGTCTTCTGTCTTGTGATAGTAAGGTTACTTCAGCTCTAATAAGTCACAAAGGGAACGCATATCTCCCTCTCTCTCTCTCTCTGCACGGCTTATTTTTCTTTTCCCCCCCCGGTGGTGGTGGGTGCAGCAATGCATTTAGTTGCTTGTTTCTTCATCAACTTGAAAAATGGGTCCTGAGATTATATGTCGGGAATGACGCGGAGAGTGACCTTTGCGACTTGTAAGGCATATTGCTTCATGTGGGGTTGAGATACTCATCCCTATCAAGCATAAAGTCATGATCTTGCTTCAATATTTTACTAGATTTCTGCGATATATTCTGTAGATTCCTCATATTTCAGCTCAATTTTGTTTATAATAACTTGCAAGTAGTCCATGCTTCGTTTTTTATTACTATAAAAATAACCCCATGTTCCTGATCTTCCTCACCCAACCCATGCCCTTGCAAAAGATGCTTGTTGTCTGCCGTTTTGGTGGTTTATTCAACTGATACCGAGATGCTGTTTTCCGTTGCAGGTTTTCAAACTTCAACGGTAAAAGAAAAGGAAAGAAAGAAGGAGAGACAGGGATCATACCATTTATATTAGATAATTCTGTGTTGGAAGCTTTAAAGCCACTGCTTTTAAAAAAGGAGGGGAAAACATAGAACAGATGAATCAGAGAGTGAAATATAAAGAAATATGGGGAAGTGAGGTGGAGTCAGATTTGTGCTTGTGGGTGTCTCTGTTTTGAGAATTATTTAGTGCTCTTACTCTGCTGGCCATGTCCCCTGAGCTGATTCGGTAAGCCCGGGCTCTTTGGGCTTTGCCGCCGACCAAGGAAACAAGCCCTAGTTTTGAGTCTTTCTTCCGTCCAAGAGAACCTTTACCTAAAATATGTGGGCAATCCGATCTCATCTCTCTCTCATTTTCTCTCTCTGATTCAGCTTGTGCCTTGTTTGCTGTCAAGATTCGGTCATACTCCAAACTGTTGATCCTTAAAGCCAGAAACTTTGATTCATTCAATGAGTTGATTGGTCCCCACTGGTGGGGTTGCCTTTTCCCTTTTCTGGGAATTTTTCATAGAGCTCAGGCTACTATGTATGGTTCGCTAGGGATGTTTGGCGATGGCTTATTGGACTTAGCAATTAGTTATTGAGTTCTGGGAAGTTTTATTTTTTTTTTCCTTGTTTGGAGTGTCAAAGAGAAGAACCGGATCTTGTATTGTCAAGATGAAGTTCATGAAACTTGGTTCCAAGCCAGACACCTTTCAGACTGATGGTAATGTTAGGTGAGATTACACAGGTTATTTATAAGACATTTTTGTTTCTTTCACCCGAAAAAAAGTTGTTTCGTACTAGTTTGTTTATTTTACAGCTGTAATTTATATGCATTGATTTTTTCCTCCATTTTTCTCTTCATTTCAAGTGCTTACTCAGTTGTGGGATCTGCTTTTATGTGATTAAGCGAAGGCTTTCCAGTATTGATCAATGTTTTATACTAAAGTTACTATTCTGATAGGTCTGCAATGTGAATGAACATCGATGATCCTTCATATTCTATTTCTTATCCTTCATATTTAGCTTTAATTTTCTCTGAAGCTTTGTGTTTGGCCATTTGTTGATGCCATCTAGCTATCAAAACAATGATTTCTTGTACATCCAAAGGCAAGCACTTGGTAATGTCAATGTCGAGTTGCCTGTTCTTTGTAATCACAGTATAGAAGTGCTCGAAAGCAGGAAATATAATAATTGAGCGAAGTCTTGCTCAATTTTTTGATGCTAGATGAAATTATCTTGCCAAATTTGTTTATGCTGTCAAAGCTGAAAACCATTAGAATGGAGGGCAAACTGATGGATGTTCTTATGTGTTTTGCCACAAATTGATTTTCTTTAAGTTTTAATTAATGCAAATGAGTATGACTTTTTAAAAGGCATAGGTGTGAGAAAAATGAATAAAAAATGATGATGGGAATTGGGGTGAATGGGCAAGGGCGCAAGGTGCTGTAGAATAAAGATTTCGGTATACCATAGTTACTAATGTTGTTAAACCTAATAAACATTGGATGCTCATCTATACACTATTGTTGAAGACAAGTGCTTTTGCTCTCCATAATTTAAGCAATTGATAACTGTGACTTGGTAAAAACTTTTCAGAAAGTATATCTATGCAGGAATTTGTGTTCATTCTGTTTGACCTAGTTAGCAAACTTGTCTTATACTCTATTCGTTGTGTAAATGTTAGTTTATAATGCACACTGTGTAGAGAGTTCTTAAAAGGACCCATTACATGTGCAGGTATGTGGCAAATGAGCTGGCATCAGATATCGTTGTTAATGTAGGGGATATAAAGTTTTATTTACATAAGGTATGCCTCAACCCGATATTCTTTCTAGGCTTTTGATATACTCTATATAAACTTTTAGCAGTGTCTTGTTTTTAGGACCCGACTCCTAAAAAATGTTGATCAAAGTTGACTCGTTTTATTTACATATAAACAGCTATGTCATTCATTCATGTTCTGTTATGAATGAACTCATTACTCTTCCGTGTAGTTTCCTCTTCTGTCAAAGAGTTCTCACCTGCAGAAGTTGATCACTGCAACTAATGAAGAAGAAAACAGAGATGAAGTTCAAATTTCTGACATTCCTGGAGGCGCTGCTGCCTTTGAGATGTGTGCCAAGTTTTGCTATGGCATGGTTGTTACCCTCAATGCTTACAATGTGGTTTCAACTCGATGTGCAGCTGAGTACCTTGGAATGCATGAGACTGTTGAGAAAGGGAACCTTATCTACAAGATTGATGTTTTCCTTAGCTCTAGCATTTTACTCAGTTGGAAGGACTCAATCATTGTTCTTCAGACATGCAAGTCTATTTCACCCTTGGCTGAAGACCTAAAAGTGGTCAACCGGTGCATCGAATCGATAGCAAACAAGGCATGTGTTGATGTATCCAGAGTTGACTGGTCCTATACCTATAACCGAAAGAAGCTTCTAGAGGAAAATGGTATTGATCAAAACAAGAATGTTGTCAGAACTCGGTCAGTTCCCAAAGACTGGTGGGTTGAGGATTTGTGTGAGCTTGAAGTTGATTTATTTAAGTCGGTAATTACTAATATCAAGTCCAAGGCAATTCTTTCTGCTGAAGTGATTGGAGAAGCTCTCAAAGCTTATGCTCACAGAAGATTGCCAAATTTCAGCAAGAGTACCAGCCAATGTGGGGATGTGTCTAAACATCATTTGATCATTGAAACAATTGTATGGTTATTGCCAGCTGAGAAAGGCTCTGTTTCTTGTAGATTCTTAGTCAAGTTATTGAAAGCTGCCATTTCTTTGGAGTCAGGAGACATGACCATAGAAGAGCTGGTGAAGAGAATTGGACAGCAATTGGAGGAAGTTTCTGTAAGCGATATTTTGATACGAGCCCCGGATGGTGATGCTAGCACCATTTATGATGTTAGTATAGTACAGAAAATTGTAAAGGAGTATTTGATGCAGGATCTCAATACTGAAATTGAATCGGTTGGAGGTGATGGTGATATTGAGGACTCAAGAAAGCCTGCTGGGATTTTATCAGATGCTTCCAAGCTAATGGTTGCAAAACTCATAGATGGATATCTTGCTGAAATAGCAAAGGACCCCAATTTACTTTTGTCTCAGTTTGTTGATCTTGCTGAGCTGGTATCCGGCATCCCTCGTCCAGCTCATGATGGCTTTACAGGGCCATTGATATGTATCTTAAGGTAACTACTGTTCATGAAAAGATTAATTCGTTGACTTGGATTGCATAACATTAAAGTTCTATATATGATCTTGCGTTTAGTGGGAGATTTAAAATTGTCTATCATATTGTTACTAGTTGCTCCTCAATGCTTCTGATATGATGGTTATGCCTCTTTGTGGGCTGGGCTCGGGCTCGGGCTCAACTGCTCAAGCCTGTTGGCTTTTGCCATTTGGGTATAATCATCATATATGAAGCACTGAAGTGGTCCAAGCCTAGGCATGCCTGTGGCTTAATATTGCAAGTCTTTGCTACACGGACTTGGGATTTTAGTCAATTGGCTCAAATTTTGGCTCGGACCAAAAAAATCCATTGGCATGCCTTGCTCATGGACAAATCCATTGATGACAGACAACACATCTTAGAAATCTGCATGACTGACTGTGTGCGAAAGTAACTGATGCATTCTGTCAATTTTAAGGTTCACCCCGGGATCAGCAAAGGCGAGAGGAAGAGGATATGCAAGTTGATGGACTGCAAAAAGTTATCAGCTGAAGCTTGCATGCATGCTGTGCAAAATGAGAGGTTACCGATGCGAGTAGTTGTGCAGGTGCTCTATTTTGAGCAGGTGAGGACTGCCGCATCATCTGGCGCCAGCACTCCTGATGTACACAGAGGAGGAATGAAGGATCTCAACAATGGGGGTTCACATGGCAGCTCAAAATCCGGAACAACAGCTAACACAGAAGATGACTTAGTGGACGGTTTGGGAACAGCAGAGGAGCTGAAGGCATTAAGGAAGGAACTTGCATCCTTGAGGATGAGCAGTGAGAAAGATACCGGAGATCATAACAATAACAAATCTAACTCAGACAAGGCTGTGATTACAAAGATGAAGGGTCTGCTCAAGTCAAAAAGGTCATTCATGAAGGCATGGACTAGCAAAGGAGGAGGAGGAGGAGAAAATAGTGGATCAGACTCATCAGAAAGTATTGGCTCTGCTAACCCAGAAGAAGCTAAATCCACACCTTCAAGAAATAGGAGGTATTCAGTTTCCTAAAGTGGTTTGACTCTTCCTTTCAAGTTTCTTTTCTTTAACACGAGAAAACTGAGGTACATATAGTTTGAAGAGCACAGATCACTTGAAGAATTACTGCAAGTTAAAATGAGGAGAGGTGGGGCTCACTTTTGTGTCCCTTTATATAGATCTTATGGAGGTGGGTCCAATCTTTCTCGTTTTCTCTCTTTACACCACTTGAAGTGATTCCAGTGATCCAAGTTCAATAGTTCAGAAGAGCAGTGTATTTTGAAGAATGGAGATGTAATCCTTTGGTATTTATATTCTGTATTCCTATCCCTAATGGTAGTAATAGTTGCTCCTAGGAAAGGAATCTAATGGCATCAGCTTCAGCATTGTCATCAAAACTTCAACTATACACTTATTCTAGTGATTCTCTGCAGCTTACAAATTATAAGTAGATCAAGTTATTTAATAGTGATTTTATACATATTAGTGGGTTTGTTAATTAATTCCTTTTTTCTATTAAAAAATTCCCGTAAAATGTTTATTTTGTTTAAAATCAAGATAATATTTTGAAATAGTCACTCATTTTTCTCTCTTAAAATGGTATAATAAACAGCAAGTTATTGATCGATTTACAACTATGCATTGTTCCTGTTATTTTATGATTGCTAAATACCAACTTTTCAAAAATGCTTTTTGGTGTTTGTGTATGTGTGTGGGGACTGAAAAACTATCGTATGATTGGTTTGATTTATTTGCTGTACATTGCTAGTTTTTGTCGTTTTAGGGAGTGTTTGGATGCCCTTAAAATCACTTTTCAGAAGCACTTTTCTGCAAATTGAGACAATTTCCTTCACATATTTGCTTCGTATACCGTAAAAGCACTTCTGAAACTATGGTTTTGATCTTATCCAAACACTCCCTTAGTCAATTACTTTCAAATCATTCGCCGCATATGATTTCTTTTGACCGTACGATATCTCAGCAAATAAAATGAAAATAATACAAAGAGAGGGTGTACGTGTATTATTAAACTACTACATATTAGTATTTTCACCAATTTAAATGCGACACTTAGTGGATCATTCAAAATTAATTAATTTATTTTGAATTAGAGGGGCATGCACTAGCTTGCTTGATGATTACGTAGAAGATTGAGTGCCTGTTTGGATTCACTTCTATCAAGCTTAAAGTGAGTTTAAATTATAAAATAAGCTAGATTGCCCAATAGGCCTGTTTGGTTTCACTTTTATCAGATTGGGCTTATGAAAAAATTGGCTGATGGAACGCTGATTCTCATAAGCTCAAGAAAGGAGCTTATAGCTTAGCCCAGAAGAGCTTCTCGCGGGGAAAAAAAAAAGAACCGTTGTGGGGGTGTCAGATGCTGTATTGTCTTTTTCCTCTCCCATTTTCATTTCCCCGTCTCACACACAACTCGTCTTTTTCCTCTCCCTCGTGCCTGTTCCTTTTTTCCTCTCCCATTCTCTCTTGCCGCCGTGAGCTGAAGGTCGCCCCGTTGAAGGTTGCGGTCTGGTCGCCGTGAGCGCCGTGAGCACCGTCGTGCGCTTCGAGTCGTGGGTGTGAGGTGTCCGTGGTCGGCTGGAGCTGCCTCTTCCTTGCAAGTCCGAGCTGGTCACGCCGTCTGCAACCGAGGTCGCCGCCGTCTGCTGTGGTTTGGAGCTGTGCGTCGATCTTCTCTTGCGATACACGGTGGGATCTATCTCTAGTTGCCTTCGATTCGGTTGATCTGTTACAGGTTGGTGATTACAATTTTTTCTTTCTTTTCTGGTTTGATTCTTGGTCTGATTTGCTGTCGCCGGTGGAAGTGAAGAGTGCTCCGTCGCCGGTGTTCGGTTTAAGACTTTTTCGGTCTGGTTTGTTGCGGTGCTCTGTTTCTGTCGCCGGTGGAAGTCAGGTGTTCTCCGTCGCCGGTGCCTTTTTCGGTCGGTTTATGATAATTGCTTTGTTTTGCTTCTGGTTTTTCGACGGCTTGCTGGTGGTTTTGCTTCTGGTTTTTAAATGGACCCGATGTATACGTGATGAATGATTCATTTTTTTTTTGGTGAAAACGTGATGATCATTCTGGATATTGTAGTGCGTATGAGCTTGTGTATATGTGTATATCAGAGTGTTATACTGATTATTGGGTTGCAATGGTCCTGGAATTTTGATAGAAAAATGTACAAAAAAACAAAAATTTTATGTGAAATAGATTGAAGTGTATATCAGAGTGTTACACTGATCATTCAATGGTTTTATGTGAAATAGACTGAAGAAAGTAATTTGATAACAATTTTTTAGTCATTATAATGCTGGTTTTTAATAATGTAATTAACAAGTTTATGTTAAAATATGGCAGTTCTAATTGAAAGATGAACAATTTTTTTTCAAACAATCAGAAAAACAATTGATTAATTGAGTTTTTGAATAAGAAAGCAAAACAGTTTTTACAATTATAATGTGTTAATTAATATTTTTATATTTCATAATAATAATTGGAGTTTTGATAACAAATGCATTTACAATAATATTAAGAAATAGTATATATGTTTGTTTGGTGATTACATAATGTGGCTTTCATTATTATATATTTTGGTTGATTTTTTAAATATTTTATAATTTAATCCACTCATTAAATTTTATTTCTTCATATTATTTTATTTTAATTTTATTGTATTGTCTTAAATCAATTTTTCATCATGTTTCATTATTTATTAAAACTCATGCCCATTTTGGTAATTTTTCAGCCAAAATTACTTTTACTCAACTATAATCCAAACAAGCTTTTTCCAATCTCATTTTGTAAACTAGCTTATCTGAACTCCAATCCAAACACAATTCAGCTTATCCAATTTAACTTTTACCAACTTCACTTTTCCATAAGCTACTTTTTCTATAAGCTGCTTTTCCAATCGCTATTCCAAACGGACCCTGAATTTCCCGCCTCTCACTTAGTGGAAAGTTTTCATATCATTAAAGTATAAGGTTATTATTATAACTTTTCTCTCTTTTATATGATTATTTGAGTGGGTCAGATTTAAACATTATCCAACTTTATTTTCTTCAAAACTAAATTACCGAAATCACATAAAATTGACCGTAAAATTATTTGTGAAAACCAAATCACTTGCTTGGAAATGAGGTTGAAGCACCCCTAAGATTATATGTAATTTTAGCAGTTTCATTAACAAGTTGCAGAATTAATTTAACCCTTTTTTTCCCCCCATAACTTGACTACTGAAGTCACATAGGATTAATTTTGAATTCTAGGCAAATTACTTATGAAAATTAGGTGATACCCTTAAGAATGACTAGGAATGAGGTTGTCTTTCAATGATCCTTCAAATAAATTTAAATAATTGAAAATTTGTAATTGAAATTAATAGCTTAAAGGTCTTAATTTTCTGTCATATTTCACCCAACCAAAGAAACTTACATGCCTATCATATTTACAAAAAACACAAAACCTCATTTTCAAAGCCAAGGCCTGTCACTTTAAATTAATTGGCCAGAAGTGTTACGTGCCTGGTGGTGGGTTAAGTGTTAGTTTTCTTGTTCTTGAATTGTAGATAAGTCCAACCTTTTTTTTAAAATTTTTTCTCCAAAAAAAAAAAAAAAAAACACGAGCGCGCACATACAACCTCATTTTTAAGCAAGGTTTCCGAAATGTTTAGTGGTCTGTTGAACCAAACAGCCCCAACTTAATGAGGTCTTAATTATCATTTGCCGGAGTGTTTTATTATTAAATACAATACCTTTCCAATCAAACACTGAAGTGAGCAAATTACAAATTTGAAATTAACAGATAGCAGTACTAATAGCACGCCTATGGTTTTGTTGTACACTATTACCTTCGCTTCTTAATATAAGAGTTAGTTTGATTTTTAATTTGATTTTAAATATAAGACTCTAATTCACTTTGTTTCTCATATTTATTTATTTTTTCTGAGGTAGTCTTTGAAATAGTAGTACATATTAAATGTTTCATCAAATGACACTTAGTAAGGGTATTTTGGAAAAGACAACACATTTATTATAAATATTTAACTAATTTTCTTAATTTATTCAAATTAGTCAACTAACTCTTATATTAAGGACAAGAGGTAGAATTATTATTAGCATGATTTAACGTTAAGAACATCAAATTCATTTAACTTTCTAAAAGGCCACATAATTGTGATGCGGCATGAAGAAAAGAAACTCTGGAAATTTCCACACCTTGTTTCTGTCAAGGGAGGGGGCAGCCACATTGGTGTTGCTGAAACAACAAAACGTATACGTGTACTAACAACATAATATAAAGTCAATTCTTCCATTCAAACGTTTATTTCGAAGCCACCTTCATCAATTAATTTATACTCATTATTGTTTTTAAATTAGATAATGGTTAAAAGTAAACATTTTTAAAGAACTTGAATGTGTCTCATCCATAGCTTTGTAACCTTGGTTAATATTAATAACTTCTCCATTTTTCCTTCACATAGGAACTGATTTTATCTTAGATATAAGAACTCAATCACCTTATTTTTTACATCTATAAATTCTTCTTAAACTACTCATATTAATGGCACATATTAAGAGTTTTGATCAACATGCAGTTAATTCAAATGCATATGATTAAAATTATTATATTTTAGGGTTGGCAAAAAATTATATTTTTTAAAAAATCAACACATATTTTGTTTACAATCAATTAATTTAGTTAGTGTTTTTCAATTTTTATAAATTAATTATTCAGATTTTATATTAAGCAATTAACAGAGTATATTTTACTATTTATAGCTACAAAATATTCATTGGGTAAGCGGCACAATCGGGTAAGTAGAAAAGACTCGATTTTCTTCAATAAAAGTTGCCAGTGAGCTTTGTAAATGAGAAAAAAATATGTGAGATAGCCACTTTCAATTAGGTCCTATGATACTTAAATAGAATGGTGATCCTAAAGTATAAATTTTTGTATACAAAAGTTGTAATATCAAAATTCATAGTCAGGCTAAAAAAAAAAAAAAGTAATATCAAATTCATAGATTAACATATAAAAACTATCGCTTAATTCTAATAGCATAATCTTCTGACTCATACTTTGAACTAATTAATCATTAATTTTACAAGGTGAAATTCTCATTTATTTTTGGCCAAACCAAAATCCTTGCTCAATTAATATTGCTCCTAACAATCAATTAATTCATCATCTCAATCGTATACTACTAATATGAAACATAAAATATAAAATTTATAATAAGTCACATTATTCACAAAATTAACAGTTGATTCTCCGTTTGATTACAGGAATGCTCATTAAGATAAAACAATTAAGGAGTCTCTTAATTTTTAACCACACAATTGATGATAGGCACAAAATGCCGAACTATGAGCTTGCAGGAGTTTTAACCTATTACTACTGGGCTCGCATCTTCCGCGAACAATCCTAGTTTTTGTTGGATTAAACGCTAAACACTGTAATTTAATAATTTCTGGTTTGTTAAGAATAGTAATTAATTGTGTTGATTGTTGGATAGAGATGCCACGTATCCAACTTAAGTAATGGCTCCAACTTCTATGTTTCTGTGTCTCATTACAATCCAATCCATCACCATCTTCTTCTCTCTTCTCATCTTCATCGTTTTCCTTTCTCAATCCAATCCATTACCTTAAATTCCATGATTTTACAGTTGTCTTTACACACTGCTCTTGTGTCTTTTTATTACAACTGTTATTTGTTGAATAGGTCTGTCTTTTTTTATAAGATTTTTTTTGAGTTTGTCTGAGCATTGAATACATTATTACATATTTTATCCCTAATTTAATGCAATTAATACATTCTCTTTCTTTATTTATCTCACTATTACTCTCTCATGTTTATCTATTTATATATAGGGGTATATTTGGAAAAAATTATATTTGCTATATATTAATTGATTTTAACTAATTTATACTATTTGCTTAAACCGTGCAATTTAGTTAAAATGATCTTATAATAAAGGATGGAGGGAGTACGAAGTAATCCTCTGATCATATTTATAAATCACTTCCAACATGTTTCACACAGATTAAGAAAAATCTTAAACTTCATTAACTCTTATTTAAATTCAATAACTTTTCAAATTTATCCTTATTTAATATATATATTATATCTCATCTAAACAAAGCCACACAAAATAAATAAAAGGTAAAATTATACATTCATACAAAAAATTTCTCTTAATATCTTATAAATAAGACAAAAAAATATCTTCTTTTTATGTCTTATAAATAGGACTAGAGGAGTATACTCTTCTAGTTCTATTAATAAGATATTTTCAATATATTTCTCTTGAGTCTAAAAAAATTTAATCTGATCAGCTTTATCTTAAAATTTAATAACTTATTAATTTTATCTCTATTTATAACATCTATAGTTTTCAAGAAAATAACAATAGGCATAACAACAAGCAAGGGTAAAGTTGTACTTTCACATAGTAAATTTAACGAGGTGACTTGTATTAAAAGGGCGAATTTTTTTTTTTCCTTATCAAATGAGTAGATATACGGTAATACAATTTTTCCAATGTTTTTTACAAGCAACGAATAGATAAAATAATTAAGTTATTAAGATTAAGAAATGCAGTTAAAATCATTTAGGATCTATAAATATGTTAGAGATATGGTTTTTTTTTTCCTTCAGAAATATCCTCATTTCATGGACTTCAACAACTCTTACACGAAGAAACTATGAGTACATTGTGATTAGAATTCTCTATTTCACCGAAGGCACAAATAAACATTCTATCATATACTTGAAATAGATAGTTTTAGTTTCTTATAAATAAGATCATAAAAATACTTTTAACCTTTTTTTATAAGTATTAACCACAACCACTGTTAATCACAAGTCTTAGATGTCAAAATAGTATTAAATGCACCAACTCAAGGTTCGTGTAAAACTGTGAATTATATTGCATGTGGGAGCTCTTTCGTAACAAAAATCTGATTTTTGCTTTCTCTATTTAGATAAAATTATTTTTTTACTGTTAACGAATCAAAAACAACTTCCAATCTCTTAACAAAATACCATTTCCATGCGAGTCTTTCCAAGCTACAGAAGTTAGTCAACAACTTCATGATTGGAAAATGAATGAATTTTATATATATATATATATATATATATATATTGAACTGATCAAAATGAATGCGGAGAATATAAGTAGAAAGAGTAGTCCAAAACTGTTGGAATTATGAAGAAGAGAATCAAAGGGCACCATATGATTCAAACATTTGCGGAGAACCAGAGCCGTTATCACCCGCTTCTTTGGAAGTACCCAGCACCTCGTAGTTCCTAACTTAACCCATCTTCTTTTGCATATCAATTTAATACTTAACACCGGTTAATCTTCCTTCCTCAACATCGATAATTATGACAATGTAACTCTCTCTCTCTCTCTCTCTATATATATATATATATATGTAGACACACACATGCCATTGTTGCTTCGCATTGAAAATCCATTGTGTTCTTTTAGCGTATAAGGGTACTTGTTTTGAGGAGTTGTGTGGTTAGACAAACCCTAATTTAATTAGGGTTGTATTATATATATATATATATATATATTGAGGATCTTGGAGTATCGGAGAAATGAGTTGCAGCGGTTGTCGTGTTCTGCGAAAACGATGCAGCGACGAGTGCATGCTCCGGCATTGCTTTCAGGGGATCCAAGGCCCTCAAGCCCAAGCCCACGCCACCGTCTTCCTCGCCAAGTTCTTCGGCCGTGCCCGCCTCATGTCTTTCGTCTCCGCCGTTTCCTCCTCCCAAAGACCCCGTCAGCTCTCTCTCTCTCTCGCCCTCCTCCTCCTTCTTATAATATGTGTGTGTGTGTGCCTGTGTGCTGCGTGCCCCTCAATTTATATCTATATATATATATAGAAGTTATCTGTAGAGATGATATAGCTATCACAAATTAACTGTATAGTATAAACGATTTGATTTGAACGAGAGTCAGTCTGTTATACTCTCTGAAGATAAGTGTGCGTGATGATAAAGAAAAGTTATTCTTGAGAGGTGAGGTTTTCTTGCGAAACAGGTGAGTTAACTTGGGAATAATTGACCGATAAAAGACTAGGAATAAATACCACTATTTTGTATGTTTGATTTTGATGGTTTTGGTGATGGCAGATTTGTTTCAGTCGTTGTTGTTTGAAGCGCTGGGACGTACCCTAAACCCAGTGAATGGAGCAGTGGGGCTTCTCTGGTCCGGGAATTGGCATCTCTGCCAGCTGGCGGTGGAGACGGTGCTCCGTGGCGGCCCGTTGACCCCACTACTCCCTCCGGATTTCTCCATTTTTGGTGGCTGCAGCGGAGGTTCAGTAGTTCCGGCGGAAGATGAGAGTTTCGGGTCGGCCATGAATAGTTCTACCGATCAGAGGGAGCACATGAAAGGTGAAAGGTCATCAGTGATGTTAAAGAGAAAGGTAACGAGTGATTCTAATATGGACGACAGGGAGAATTTTCAAGCACGTGGTCAGAAGATGCTGGAGAGGGCGAAGAAGCAGCGAGCGGGGACGCCGTCCACGGAGGAGTATGAAACGACCTCGTTTGGGACTAGTAGCCTACAGGGCAGTGCCGAAAGGAGACTCCTAAGACTATTCTACTGATAATAAAATTCCATGGAACATGAAGCCATTGGAACATTTCCAACCAGCCTCTTCCATTCACAAGCTCAGCATTATCACTGCCTCTATCCCTCAAGGAACTGTTTTCAGGATGTTCTTAATACTACTTTCGGTCCTAAATGGTCCTAAACATAAGAACTAGTTAATTCATTTGACTAGATTAAGAAAATAAGTTAAGTTAGTTATTCGTTATAAATATGTGTTGTCTTTCCTAAAATATCTTTACCAATCAAGTTTATGGGTTAGAACTACTATTATCAGAAGGACTACTTGGGAAAGATTAGATAAATATGAGAGATAAAATATATTGGAGTCTTATATTTAGGATAAAAATAAACAACAAAGTTTTATATTAAGAACCAGAGGTAACATATATAAAAAGCTTTTACCGTAATTTCTATTAATATTAGTACTTTCGATTCTTTTCCTGATTTAGATTTATGCTCTTTTACGAACCTTGTATAAAAACTGTTACCTTTAATCTTAGTAATTTTGTCTTTTATTAAAAAAATAAAGCCATTGGAACATAAATAGCGTCTCTCTCGCTCTATCTACACACACAAAACTAGTCAGTCTTGGTGAGTGTGGTGCTCATCTAAATTTAAAATTTTAACCAGTAATATTTAAATAAAAAATCATTGGTTGAAAAATCATACAAAAAGAATCTTTATTTTATAATTTGTACATATTAAACTAACAAACCATTAAAAATATAAAAATAAATCATATGAAATTTGGATAGTCAAATTTATTTGGACGGTACAGATTTAGCGCTGATCAAATTATCAATTGGGTGATAAGCACCCAAATAAATCACATGTCTGTGTGTGGGAGAGAGAGTTTGATTGAGCACCTTTATACGATAAAACGGAATTAAGATCTTTATCTTTAATAATATTTAATGGATTGTATTTTGACAAGGATATAATAGAAAGGGTAATCACAAAAAAACTACGAAAAGTGTGACATATGATTAAGAAAACATTTAACCCATGGTTGATTTGATTTACTATGGAATTTTAAACTTAATTCATAAAAGAATTACCTATGCTTTACCTGGCAAAATCTACCAGTTACAATAACATTGTTTATCTAACTTCTTGTGGGCTGACTATAGGGATTAGGTCTAGCAGAAGAGGCTGATCTCTCATAACGTAACGAATCAAGATTCAAATCTCTATTAGAAAAGATAATCATATTTAGTGCCTGACAGTGTCATTAGATTGCCTCTAATAAAAAGATACATGTGTTTTAGCAAAAAAAAACTTCTTGTGGGCTTGCCACCCATAGTGCGTATTTAATGTTATATTAGAAACTATCGAAATCTAATTATAAAAAGAAGAAGAAAAACTATCAAAATCGTTTAACATGAAACCAAGCTTGCTAGTAGTCATGTATGAGTTGTGTTTTGAGAAAATCTCTAGAGACATTATAATTCGTTTGTCACGGATGATCATAACAAAATAGTACAAAACGTCATTCTGGGGAAGGTATTGCTTGAGAGCAGAATTGATTTGGAGTACAATTACTTGACGTGTTCACTGATTTTAAAAGGAAAAAGACAGAAAAATGATACTTTAACTTCAAAATGCCAGAAACGTCTGCTCAATTTGGAAAATCCCGTCTTGGTCTTATCAGACCGAATTGGGATTATTTTGTTAAATGAAAAGACAAAACTACCCTTTGTATTATTTGAAACAAAAGCAGGGGAAGAGAGGCGCGGTTTAACTTGGGAATGCTTGGTTGAAACCGACAGCGCAAAGAATGGAAAAGAGAGGAGAAGGGAGTGGAGGAGGAATCTATCGCCGTGGAAGAAGAGAGAAGAGAAGAAGGAAGGATGCGTTCGTGGTGCTGTGGTCACCGTGGAAGAAGAGAAAAGAGAAGAAGGAAGAGCGCGTTGGTGGTGCTGTGGTCATTGTGAAGAAGAGAAAAGAAAAGAAAGACCGAAGGGATACATTGTGGGAGTCGATTGAAGGGGAAAAAGAGAGAAGAGGAGAATTTTAAGCATCTGAGGAGAATTTTACAACTCCAATGTATGGATTAACAATATCTTTATATATGTTTACAATTTGTATCGGTATTCACAACAGCATTTTCAGGATAAAAAAAATATCCCCATTTTACAACATCGGTTAAGCATTTAACAATTTCAGTATAATATTTTAACAACTTGGGTATACCTGTTAACCACCTGGTTTCTTACCTCCCTACACCTTGGTTGGACGGCCTGTTTAAACATCTAGGGAGAATTTTACAACTCCAGTGTATGAATTTACAATAGTTTATATATATTTACCACTTCAGTATGTGTATTCACAACAGTATTTTCGAGATAGGAAAAAAAAAACCCATGTTACAACTTTGGTTAAGCGTTGTACAACTTCAGTCTATGGATCAATATTTCCAATAATGAATAAACCCCACATCACAACTTCAATAAACCAGATAACAACCCCAAAATAAGTTTTTAACACCTCGATTATAAGTTTTAACACTATCATAAAAAGAAATAATCATTAATACTAATTTTTAAAACTCAGTTTATACAAAGATCATACTTAAAACATAAAATATAAGGCAAAGAATATCTAACATGAACAATAAGTAAACTCCTCTTGCAGCTTTTGTCATAGTTAACAACACAGTTAAAGGAAATAACAATTTCAATAAAGGTATTTCTCTAAAACCAGATCCTTGGTGACAGTACTTACGTAATGCCACACATTACCTCCTCTGAACCCTCGAACTGACGACTATGCAGAACGCGGGACCATCAAAAACCATAAAACACACTGTCACAGTGATGCTACGAGGGTGAAAGAGTCATATGATTTCAAAGAAACACTTACCCTTTCGAATCACCACCTTCTCGTCACTCTCGAGCAGCCTCCGTTGTGCATGTCTCTCTTTTCCTTCCTGCCTATCTTCGTCTCGTATGCAGCTTAACGTGGTGCCCCACGTTTTGTATCTGGTGAGGGCAGTTTTATCTTTTCATTTAACAAAATAATCCCAATTTGATCTGATAAGAGCAAAACGAGATTTTCCAAATTGGACGGACGTTCCTGCATTTTGAAGTCAAAGTATATTTTTCTGTCTTTTTCCCGATTTTAAAAGCCGTGTTTATATTATCTTTTGCATGCAGTTAGAGAGGATCTCATCACGATAAACGCGAACCTGTTCTAGTAAAAATGTAATGTCACTATTATAGATAAAAATTGTTAGAAGCAGTTTGATCATTTTTCGTATAAGCATACATATGAATGGAATGCTGTTTTTCAATAACTATTAATTGAGTTATATCCAAGTATTGTTAGACTCGATTAAAATAGCTCTCTTAAATACATTTTTTTGAATCGAACTCGAAATTTCGTAATTAAACCGTCAAAGTCCTGTTTACGAAGACGAATGCCTGATAAAATAGCATGATGTTGCCGTAAAAGAAAGGATTATTCTACAAAATTCTCAAGAACAGCATCCAACAGCCTTCTAGGTGAAATTCATAGTAGAATATGCTTGTATGATTCGACAACAACTCCTGTTCAAGATTTTGAGATTGGACATCATGCTTGTGCAATCATTTGATCTCCCCGAGAGGCTAGGATTTCACAGTCCACGTATAAAATTGCAGAGAATTATAATCTAGGCCTGAGGTTGCTAAAACTGATAACGACAATAATCAAACAGCAAGGACTGGTGTTCAAGTGAAGGATCTTGACCACAAATTTACCTAATAAACAAATGGTTAGTTGATTATATACATACACTTGAACCAAGGGAATTGCTTCCAACTACCTAACAAAGAAGCAGAAGGAAAAAAAGGTCACCTTTTTCTTTTTCCTGTGATGATGATATTCATACACAACATATACTACACACGACATTCAACAGGAACATATTAGGTTCCGAAAACAAAAAATGTAAACACAGAAAACCAAAAACCAGCTAAGCTATCAGCTCCATATTCCATTGTCGTTACCTTCTGTGTCATCTTCACCCGTGGGAAATTAAAAGCTGGTTAGTGTTTAGCAGTAAGAGTGAGGAGTCAAGAAAGATCAGTCCTACACACGTGTTGTCAGGTGGCAGCCAGTAGTCCGAACACGACAAAGTTGTATTATATGTGTTCTTAAGGTGCAATCCCTGACCTGTTATTATAATTCATAAACCAGGAAAAAGAAGCTATGAGAATACTTATACTGGATTAATGAGAACCTAAGGCTGCATTGTCATTGCCAAGTATCCTTTTCTTTTGGGATAATGAATAATTTTTTTTTTTTTTTTTTAACACGCTGATAGGAGCATTGGGTTTGCTATGGATCAGACATGGATATAAAACACAACATAAACATTACTACAGGATGAGATATAGTATTTAAATACAGTTCAAAATAACTTTCATTTGTAGTCATGTGTGTGTATTAACAAAATTATTAAGCAACTCGGAGTGTGGCAAAATCTGATGATATCTGAGTAAAATCTCATCACAGTGACAAGTTATTTCAAGGAAGGCACTTGGACTTCACTTGCCATTATTTTCAAATTTTTTTGCTTGACAAAGAACTTTATGGATAAAATGATACGAGAATGAATAAGTAATGTTCCATCAAGATTATAAAGCGACAATTATATTACGAAACTAAAACTCCAAAATGACAGTTATTTTGAAATGGAAGGAGCACAATTTGAAACACCATTTCACATAACCAGTGTAGGATACATATTGAACTCAAAAAAGAGCAGGTTTTTATGTCTTGGTCTTTAGATGAGAAAACTTGATAAAGACAGATTACCTGCATAGCTTCTAAAGATGACAAGAAATCCTTGCATTGTTCGAGGAAATGCCTTTGTTTTGCAGTCACCTTTACAAGTTCTGCCATCAGGGAGTTAGTTTCTTCCACCTGCCAGAAGCAGATGACTTTATAAATACCAATACAAGAGATAATATTAGTTTGGCTAAAACAAAACAGTATATTTAATCTAAAGACATCTATTTGTCAAAAAAAAAAGAAAAAGAAAACTAAAGATCTCTACTCAATTCCATTATAGAGTCTTCTGAAAATGTTCGCTCCTCAACTCCTTTAGAACTAATTGAAGATTCTCAGGATATTACATGGTTTATTACCATATTAGTGAAAAGCAAAACAAAGCTCTTGGTGGCTGCGAATAAACAACACACAAGCACCAATAATTCTGGCTACTTCTATCAAGACACAAGGGATTGCTCAAGGAACTATACATCAATCATTTTAAAAATAAGATAACAAAAACATGCATTTTGAACATTCAATATACACTATCTAAAAGGGATGTGGATTCTCTACAGTTATCCAAAAGCTAGAAAAAAAAAACACACACACACAATCAGGCATGTTACCCATAATCAATACCTTGTGGACGGGCAATGAAGATGGCTTAGTTACTCGATATGGAAATTTCATAAAAGATAAACGGCATATTAGCAAATTAATTCATTTCTCCTCCTCCTAACAACACTCCACAAAAATCCGAAAAGAGAAACAAACAAAGGCTTGGAGATTTGTAAATGAACAGTTGGAAGGCATTAAAGAATTTTGGGGATTTTGAAAATGTCTTATTCCATTCCTCCTTGTTATATAACTCCCACAGGCCAAAAATCAAATTGGATTCCCTTTCATTCCCTCACTATCTTCCATTCAAGCATGCCAGTGGATTACAACCGAATCAAGCAAAACCTAGCCATAGATATGTGTGTGTGTGTGTGTATTTTTAAAAAAATCAACAAACAACACTTGCTAAAGTATCATATTTACCTAAAAACCAAAAAAAGATATCTCACTATCATGCATATCATACCACGTTTTTATATTTTATCATATCATTCAATCTAATGTCAATATCCTGTAATTATGACAACATTACATGCCATTTCATTTGCCCATCAGCATAACCCTGACCCTTGAAATCGGTCATCTTCTAGGTTATGAATAGTTAGGTTTTAAGAGAAGGCATCCATTTTACTGATGGATCTAAACAATAACGTTAGGTTAGGTCACCCAGGGGAAAAAAGTTTTCGCCAAAAGTGACAAATTAATAATGCAACAGCTGAATCAGACATAATAAGTTATTTAATGGACTTGAAATATGTGGGACGGACTTGTCAACAGCTGGTTCCATCATTGATGATCAGCCACTGTGCACTAAAGAAGGTTTGTTTTTCCCGTGTATGCAGTTGTCTAAGACAAAAGCTTACCAACTACTTTATTAATACTACAGCTTGATTTGCTCACTTTGTCTGGGTGAATCAAGCATCCAATGTAATAAACTACATTACAATAACAAAAACCTTTGCCCACTATGTGTAGTGCATTAAGGCTAGTCATTTTCAAAACTGTATGGTGCATATAGGAAACTAGCAAAACACCTATTTGAGCTCCCTGTCTACAAATTCTACAGCAGCAAAGGACGCTCTGAAAATTATCGCAAATCAGGAAATGCCTTGTTAATTTAAAGAAAGAAAGCTGAATTATGACATTTACATGTGCATCTAACTAAACTAGAACCACCAAATGTTCCATGTTTCATATTAAGTAGGCGACTTGACAGTATAGTTAAAGATCAGTTTAGATCAAAACTCCTCAATGCATAACTAATTAATTTTGACAAATTTAACCAAAAAAAAAAAAAAAACAACAACAACGTAACCCTTATTCTACTTGGCGGGGTGACAAACCAAACAG
Source organism: Neltuma alba (assembly GCF_004799145.2). NCBI lineage: Eukaryota > Viridiplantae > Streptophyta > Magnoliopsida > Fabales > Fabaceae > Neltuma > Neltuma alba. The sequence goes on along the minus strand of NW_021637640.1, from coordinate 88,541 downwards.
ACAACAGCACAAAATCTTTGACTGAATTTAAGATGAATATTTAGCGAAATAAACTTAACGGAACCCCTAACTCTGATATTATTCATGTAGCTGAATTAAAGCTTCCTTTCCTTGAACAGAGGAGAAAGGAAGGCATAAAAGAGATGAAAATGTATCCAACTCCTGGCTTTCAAGAGGCTAGGTATCCTCCACCCTGAATATTCTCTCTCCACTTATGCATCACATGGCAAAAGTGGTATCCCTTGATAGATCCTCTTGTGCCCTTCTTCCGCTACATCACACATAATCTCCTTTTAGGCCTCATTTCTCTTTTCCTTATGTAGACTTAACTCCATTTAGCATCTCTCTGGGCCATTTATTTCTTCATTACATAACTTGGTCTCAAATATCACGGAGTCCATCAAAACTCGACTAACAAGATGAAAAGGTGATAAGGGTTAAGGAGAAGTTAATAGCTGCTAGATCACAAGGTTAATTGTTATATTCTGAAAACAAGTTAAGTGCGATAATGTTTTTATATCATAAAAAAAATTTTAATCAACATTTACAAAAAATTATTATAATGTTCTTGAGATAAAATGAAAGCACGACTGCCTTCATTTGGCTTGATAAATTGGAGGCAATAATCGAACCAACCAATCAACTGAAGCAAGACTTCTAGACAAGTATAACATCTTCAGACTCGGGTACTTTCGTGAGAACTTACATATCTATTTGATTATTGACCCAATCCTATCGTGGATGGTGTAAATAAATTGACTTTCAGGATTTCTGAGTTTCTCATGACTCCTTAACCTAAGTCCCAACTCTAAAACAAAAAAAGGGTACTTACAATACGAAATTTGCTTTGTCATAACCTTATTAACACATCTTATATTGACAATTGATAGAAACACACGCCCTCTACTGAGGAGCACATTAGGAAGCAAATAAACCAAGATTACCTTTGATGAAAGAGAATAGATTGAGGATGACATTGCTTGCATGACATCAACTGCTGACCCCAAGGCATCCTTCAGATTTGGTACATCGGCCTACAAAGAAAACATTATGTGATTATTGAGAGACAACTTTGAAATGTGATTAGTGTTTAAAATAAAAGGTAGCGGCACATACTATTGCTTTTTCAATGACAGGAAGACGGAGGGTGCTGGCCTTCAAAGCTTCAGTTGCTCCAACCAAAGAACTGGAGTGATCTCTTTCTAGAAGGGCCCACTCTTCCAAATAAGAAATCTATAAGACCAAGCAAAAAGCTTCATTTATGATGAACAATAAAGATAATTAACCAGCAGTCTATTGTGATAAAATATCATCAAACACTGTACTTTGTTGTAAGGTGATTAACTAACAGAAACATCAGCTACCATTGCAGCCATTTTCAACAAATCCAATGGTGCAGAAGTATCTTTTAATTTTATCATGTGCATCATTTTTCAAGAGTTACATGCATAAGACAAGGTTGCAATTGCCCAATTGGTCTGGCCACAATCACGCCAAGTCAGGCAGGACAAAAAGAAATACGGAGCGAGGCTAGCACCCAAACCAACCCCCCAGCTCAATTCCCTCATTTAAAAAGAAAAAGAAAAAAAATTAAGGACACATGAAAATCTTGAGCTTAATATGATTTTACAGATACTCGTGTGAAAATTTTTTCTCAATGGTCATTTCATAATTTTTAACAAAATATTTGTTTAAAAGAAAAAGGCCCAGGCAGCCCAGCATATTGGCGGGCCTGGCTCTGGGCTTCAATTTTGAAACTTGATTTGGGGGAAAAAACGTTAATTACACAGGTAATCATTTAAAACCAAAATCCCAAATCTTACTTGTCCCTTCATGATGGAAGTTAACTTCAATTTTTGCCTCAGCAATAGCAACTTGATTCGTTTAAGTATGACTGCATGCCGTAGTTCTGATGTCGTTACCCACGCATTCCATAAATGCCTCTGATACAATTAAAAAATATAGGCAACTGTACATCAGTACAATTGTTATAAGGGGGAAAAAAAAATCAGCCATTTTCCATCCAAATATGAATTCACTTTTTAGATGTACAACTACAAACTAGCTGCAGAAAAACAAATTAAAGAGTTACTGCCTCAGTGATAAAAACTTAAGATATTGTCAAAATAAATCAAGCACCAGAAAACCATAAACAAAATCATCAAATGTCATAATGATTTCTGGACATATCAGAAAATGTTAAGTGATCAAACTATGTCATGTCAACATGGTTGTCAAGGACCACTTCAACCAGAAAGTTTAAAATTTTAAGTGAAGTTTCATAATTGGCTTTATTGATATCTATAGCATGCCCTCTCAAATGGAAGCCCTTTGGGTATGAACTGCAAACAAAGCACAAGACCACCATATCTTGTGTCAACTTAAATTTAATGGTAATAGAGGATGAGAGAATGAGAATGACTAGGATGAAACTCCTAACAGCTTGGTCATAGAGGCTCCGATATCATGTCAAAGGACCATTCCAACTTAAATAAGAGTTTGGATACCCCAAAGTAAGGGGAAAGGGGCAAAGTAGAGAGAGATAGAGAATGAGGTAGGCCCAACTTTTTTAGGACTCACATGGCAGAAGTGGGACCGACCACTTTCTCTCTATCCCTCTCTTCTTCACTCTTTTACTCCATAACCTCTTATTTGAGGGGTTCCAGTCTCCCTAAACAAGTCCAAACAGTTAGGTGAAGGTCCATGTGCAACTTTATTATACTCTAACTATGGCCAAGAGGTTTGACGCATATCATGATGAACATAACTATTTTTTTGAACCCAATAAAACCCATGACCTAGAAAGCCGGAGATAAGAGTGCTGAATTATCAAATTCTGTATTCTGTTCTGAATAACCATGACAGCCTGGTCCAAGACACCTTGGAATATAGTGCACACAGTAAACCAAGACAACACATTCATGGAAGAATTTTATTGAGGGACCGAATCCACAAATCAATTATTAAGAAGCCCTTAAATTTACCACTCACATAACACAAATTTACAAGTTGAACTACAACAACTTACCATTCATAATTGAAATATATTTTACACTATTTGCCACTCAAGCAACACAAATTTACAGGTGGAACGATGAGTATTTAGCATTAATGATCCTTAGAAATAAAAGATTTGTGAATTTGGTACTTAGGCATAATTTTCCCTCCATTCATATCATAAGGCCTTTTGATGACCGAGTAATCAAAACTTGCCTTTTGAATAGCCTAAATACAGGTACACGGATCAAGGCCAAAATCATACAATACATGAATGCAGATTTTTTCCCTTAAAAAATATATAGAACAAAGGTATGATTAAGTCTATTATTTAGACACTAAAATCACTATTAACAAAATCTAATCATCGTAAACATTGATTTAGCATAAAAAATTCATCGCTACAGAGACATGAAACAGGTATGCTTGCAAAAATGGAGTATTGTTTCTACTTGGTCTTCTCTATGTATGGTGAACCGTGGTCGAAGTCATAGATCTAAAATATAAGGTTCATGACTTGGTGTGCATTGAGAACAGGCTCCAAGAAGGTCCTTCCACTACATTATCGTTTCAAAATTATTGGAAGACTATTCAACAAAGTAAGTTGAATAATATCTGTCTCTGAAAAGCGATCAGAGAAAAAGTCTTTAATCTTTATACAACTACTCACTATAGAAATCATACACATTAGGTCACTGACAATTATTATTTTCGTCACTGCCAACAAAAAAAGCATCAGCACTTGTTCGTGTAGATACTAAGTCCAACTCAACTCCAACTTTAAATAGTAGAAGCAACTGGCGTGTTTTCTAATTCAATGAACCTCATGAATGACCGTCAAATAAGTTTATCACAGCCATAGAAAAACATAGAGAACTCCACTCTTCACTTTCCTCCAATGGATCTACCTTCGTTTGTAAATAAAACAAACCATGCACAGCTAGAAAATAGTGACCATCCAATGTAGTTATCAGAACGAAACGCAGGATTTGTAATACTCTCTAATATTTCACAACCTTGATAATAAATCAACAAATCCTTTATGAGATTAACAATGCTAATTGATCCAAAATCTAGCACAAAAGTACTAAAGCAAGACCTTTAACCATTAACTTAAGGCCAGCCTCTAAAACTACCAGCACAGGTTGACACATAATCACTCTATAGAGCAAGATATCTAACACAAGGTTTATCAATTATAGTTTAACAAGTCATTCTTTTGTAAATCTTATAGAATGATATAACCATGATGACAACCTCCGTAAGTTTAAATTGTTCCAGAGAATAGGACACATATGCAACCATTTTAAGACAGGAAAAAGAATCAATCTGAGATATTTATATCATCACAAGCAACTATAACCTTAGTAAACGAATATAGCTTGACTGAAGCCGTGATGACCATACCTCTGCATTTAGTTTCTGCACCATAAAGGTAGCATCTGCCCTTGCATTGGCAAACCGCCACTGCACATATCGGTTATACAGAATCCGTAACGTGTGTGCATCAAATATTCGATCCTCCCCTATCTTTCCCCTCCGGATATCAACTGAAAAACTAAGAATTGAAGGTGGATTCAAAGAATTACTATTGATGGAGCTGGCAACTGCACTTCTCACCCGTGCTGGACTAGAGATTCCCCTTGATGGTGATGAGACTGTAGATGCCCATAGTTTACTAGGAGAGGCAGGACGCGCAGTTCCTCTGATTGGGGAAGCCATAGTTCGAGGGGATGATAGTGGGCCATCACTAGTGAACTTCTTGGATTGAACAACCTTTGAAGGAGCTGTCATTCTTGAGGCAGGGCTTGTTGATAAGGGTGAACCAGGATCCTGCAAACGGCGCAGCCGACTATTAGTCTCTTGCCAAAACCTCGCAGACACAGCAATGCCACGAGGTCGACCCTTGCCAGCTCCAACACAATCTTGTGCTCCTGAAGTGCTGCCAGAGGAAACGCTGTCTGTATCAGATGCAGTGAGATCAGAAGGCAACGAAGAATCATTTACTGAATTTACATCTGAGCTCTGCTGAGCATCCTTCAATAATTCATCTTTGCCTAAATCCAAACTCAATCCCCCGTCAAAAGATGCCCTTCTACCATCACCAATCATTGATTGCTGCAACGCCCGAACCACTTTTCCAAATCCGTTTCCAACAAGCTTCTTATCACCAATGAAATCCATGCTCCTTGACAAGTGATTGGAACCCGAATTCGACTGCCTGGTCCGAGCCGGCCATCGGTGCTGGTCCATGGGTCTCGAGTTCTCGACTTGATCTCCTCCACCGTCAACCTTACCTCTAACTGCAGGCGACCTCCGCCTCTCTGGCGTTGCAGCCTTCCTGGCATTGCTCGAAGTGGGTGTCGCAGCCTTTGTCTTACTAATCGGAAGTGAAAACGCCTCCCCTTGAAACGAAACCGACAAGCTCCGCGTAGAAGTGACCAGAAGCTTCGTAGCCGCCGATACATCACCGGCATTTCCTTGCCGTAGGACAGGCGTCAAAGGCCTGTTCGGAGTCGCGGGTCGCCTACGGTCCACTGATTGGGACCGTTTGGGCACCGTAGAGGGTACGGGGGTCGATGAGGGTGCGGAATTGATGGAGCGTGAAAGGAGGGGAGAGGGGCATCTCCTAGATGAAGACGACGAAGAGGTTGAAGTGGAAGTAGAAGTCGATGGAGAAGGAGACATGTACCTGGAAGAAACCTGCCTACCCTTGGGTCTTCTTGGAAGAGTCCCATTGTCTTTCTCTGAATGTAAAAGAGGAGGCCTCGATGGGTTTCGGTGGGTCGAGGAAGCCTTGGTGTTCAGCGGGTCAGTTGAAGCTGCTTCAGAAATGGCAGCCACCATTATAAGACTCTGAAATTTCCACACATTGCCTCTAAGATTAAAGGTTTCATTCCCGAGCCCCAGCTTTTCCCATGGCCGATTGTGCTCGCAGGAGATCAAGAAATTTCAGAAAGGGGTCAGCGCAAGATTCAGCATTTCAGGGGAACGAAACAGCTGAAAAGAAGAAAGTAGCGCTGAGTGCGGATTTAAGAGAGAAAGCGAGAGTAGGTAAACGAGATTTGAGAGTGTAGAGTGCTTCACAGGCGAGCTTTCTGGGTTTTGGTTTTTGTGAATCTTTCGAGGGACGTTATGTTAATATAATGACGGTTTATTTCCCGCAAGCACTTGGCTCGCCATTCTCTTCCACATCTCAAAATGTAAATATACGACGACGTACGTAATTATGCAGTTAAGTATTTTTAAGGTTGACCACAAAAAAAATAAAATCTTGTTAAGGTGTCAATTTCTAATTTTTTTATCTACAAAAAATATTTATATTTACTTTTTGGCATGAAAAAAAAAACTATCTTTGTTATTTCCTATAACAGAAATACTAAGTTATCGGTTTGACTTCTTAAAGAATTGCTTATTTGATTCATCACTTTAATTTATTAAAATTTCCTGTGATGCTGTTTAAAATATATTTCATCTATTTTTTTTATTAAGTGAATTTATGACGTAAAAACATTCATAAATTTTAAAACCAAATAACAGTGATTATTTCTTAATAACTAAATTGATAGGGAGACTTGAAGGTAAATCTTTTAGAGATCTAGGAACATTGGCCATATTATTATTATTATTATTATTATTTTGCCAGCGGCCATGCTATAATAAAATTAAACTTTTACCATACATCTCTCGAATTGCTAAGTATGATTGGAAAAAAAAAATCATTGAACTAAATAAGTAAGCAGAATAATGAAGGAGATTCACTCAATAGCATTAATGTTATACACACTTTTAAAAGACAAGATTATCTAAAATTATCCTAATTTAGGGAAATATGTGGGAGCATCTCTTAATTCACGTATCAATAAAATGGGGTTTTTCATGATTGTCAAACTTACATTTATTATTCATATTTCCACTTCAGGATTGGCACCAAAAATATCAATTACTATTCTTTTTTTTTTTGGGCATGTATCAATTACTATTCAGTCACATGAATCCACCAACAAACTGTATAATATATATGTGTGTGTGTATATATGAAGAAATGGCGGGATTAAAATAAAATAAAGTTTTGAAGCAGTGGAGATAGCTGTCTGTCTCTGTCAAATAAGATGTTAGTGTGAAATTTATAATTAGAAACATGAGATGTTCCCTACTTTTAGGTGTCTAATTTATAATCAATTCCTTTGTTTTAAAATAAACAAATCATTTTTTACACTTTATGAAACAAAATTTTCTCATGTATTTACTTTGTACAGCGTAAAGATTTTTTTTTAAAAAAATTTAATCCAAATGAGTTATATTATCCTACTCTGAAATGAATACATTTTATAATGATTTTCATAATGCCCCCCTTTTTTTTGAAAAAAAGAAGGTGATCTATAGCACGTGAGCTCAAAATTTGTCCTTTGTGTTAGTTAACGTTACCCTAAAACATTTGTCCTGGTGTTATTATTGTCGTTTAATCAAATTATGACTGACTTATTAAAATGTCTGCTGAAATATTTTTTTAATATTAAATTGATAAGCGCACTCTCATATATGTCCAATATATATAAGAGTGTGTTTGAGAGTTTATGAATAAAATCGAAAGTCATTAATGAAATGGAGTGGAGTCGAATGAGATGAAATAGAACGGAAAGTTTAATTGGTTTGGTGTATTCTCAACTATTACATTAAAATTTAAACCGGTCAGATTTTATATTTTATAACATTTTTTTATAAAATATTTTTTTATTACCTTGTTAAATTATTATGGCATTTAATTTATTTTTTTAAAAAAATACTAACATTTTATAATTTTAATCCCGCAGAATAATGTGGGTATAATTGTAGAAAGGATTTGGCAAAATGGGATGGCGTGAGATAGACGGATTACTTGAAAGGGAAAGAGATTAGTGAGCTAACACATATTATGTGTCCATTAATTAATTATTAAATGAAATGAAATCAGGTGAAGATGATGGGTCTAAAGCTAAATATAATTTTCATAAAACCAGTTTTTTTTAAAAAAAAAATTAAAGAAGAAGTGGTTGTTCGATGATGCTGATGCAATGAATGAAATAAGCCTAAAAAGCTAAGACATAATCAAGCACAGTGCCCCATTTGTTGCCTAATTGTTTGATTTTTGCAAGCTAAGCTAAGTTTTTGCACGCTAATACTTTAATTTAATTTAATTTAATTATCATTACTATTACTACTACTATTATTATATCAATATTATGTAATTAATATTAAGATGCCCCATCTCTTTCTGTCAGTTCTTCCCTTGTAATTGCGCCATTTCAACGCTTCTTTTCCTTCTTAACTTCTTGTTCGTCTTCTCCTCCGCTCTTTATGCTACTTTCTCCAACTTTTGTTTGATCTGATCTACCTTTCACTTTCATTTTTCTCTTCTTCTATTAGCTTCATTCATAAAATATATACTACTTCCAATTCTAAGAATTAAATGAGAGTTAAATTTAGTTTTAAATATAAGACGTCAATCAATTTTTTGTTATAAATTTATAATTTATTCTCTAAAATATCTCTGTTGATTACATATATCTGTTATAAATAACTAACTTAATTAATTTCATTAATCTACTTAAATCAGTTGCGTATTATTAATAACTGGAAGTAATATGTATATAATTAGAATTAAAAAAGTCAAATGAACAATAAATTTTATTGTCAGGCTACAAGGGCAAGCTATTATGTTCCAGTTTGAAAAGGCAACGCAACGGAGCATCACCATACATTTGGGATTTTTTTTATTTCAAATTTATTTTTAATATTTTGTGGATCAGGCATTGGCAAAAAGGCCAATAGTTTGAATTCTTTATACTTAATATACATGTATTTACAAAATAAAATAATTAATAATATAAAAATAAGATGTGAATATATATTATCATGTTTTTAACCACATACATAAATGGGTAATATAAAATGATGCTATCTGAATTTGGAGGGCTCGATGTGCATGTGGTGGTTGCAATACCAACGTAAGTCCCAGGTTGAAATACGAACTTCGGAAAACTCAAGGTTAACATTAAAAAACTAAACAAATCATACTCCCCCAGTCCTTTTTCTAACGAGAGCCTATCACAAAGGTTAAAAAAATTAGGTAAAATTAGTTAAAAACAATAAAGGTATAGAAATTAAAAAAAATTTCTTCAAAATATCCTTATTTATGGACAAGAGAAGGTATAAGAAAGAGAATAAGAAAATTATTATAATAAAGAAAGTTATGAGATAGATAATGTGTGATAAAAAGAGACGATGGCTTGAAAAATAAGATAATAAATATATCAAGTATTAAAATAAGTAATTAATGTGGGGCAAAATAGAAAATTTGTTACAAAAATTTAAGACAGCTTGTAAATATTCTTATATTTAGGGACAAGAGAGGAATGATAGTTGTTGTTTATAAAAAAAGAAGAATGGAGTAATATTTATGAGCCTAATAAAAATACCTGATTTTTCAGTCTTTACAACCAAGTTTAATCTAAAAGCTTCTAAACTTTAATTAATAGAACAACCTAAGAATCCAATTCCAAAAATATATTTATGAGATATAAAAGCCGTGATTGTATGTGTAAGATGTGTGCTTGTCACTGTATATAGTGTCGTCTGATCACTTTGCTTGGAAAACATATTTTCTCTGATTTTACATATAGAAATTTAATTAGTATGTAGAAATTAAATAAATAAGCTATTTTAACTCTTTGTTAAAAATGTATGTTGAATTTTAATCATCTGTGTTACTACTCTTGTATTTATGACCAGAAAGTAATATTTTGACAAAATCAGTGGTCCTGAAAGGACAAAAATTTATAAAAATTTGAGCTTGATTACAGCCCTATCTTCCAGTTACTTATGATTATTAGTTACTTTTCTGGATCTATTTATAAAGCATTTTTAGCATATTTTATATAGATTAAGAAAAACTTTAAATTATGTTAACTCCTTATTAAAATATAATAAATTTTTAACTTTATCTTTATTTAATATATACACTTTTAAAAAAAATAATTATCTACATTATAATAAATGAAGAACAAAGTAATATATTTATGCTAAAATTGTAATGAAATGACTTATAAATAGAACAAAATTTTTTTTTCCTTCTCTACCTTATAAATAGTATGTCAAGAGTAGGTAATAAGCCACCTTAACGACTAGATCAATGAATATATTATAAAGGGGAAACATAGGTAGACAAGTAGTAAGAATTAATCAATGAATAATGTTGCCGGATCTCAGGGTTTGTTTTGCACGAAATAAAAATTTGAAAGGCGAATGAAAATGTGAAAACTTTCCCATAAACATGGAAAATTTTATTTTCAACCAAGCAAAATATTTATATATATTTATTTTTTGATCGTTAATTGTGATTTCTTGTTAATTAATTACGCTCTGCATTATAAAGTTTGGTAAATTGTGTGAATTTCCAAGTCTTTACTTGTTATTTTAAAAGTTATAGAACCTATTACTTCATTACTAGTACAATTTTATAAGTTTTATATTATTTAGAGCTTAAGTATTTATTCAATCTTTAACTTTGAAATAATTTTTTATTCTATTATTATTTATTCTATGTACTAAGCCATCTGCAAATAATTTTGTCCAATTACTTATATATATATATATATATATATATATATAATGCGCTCCATTGGTATCTATTATTAAGAGGACAGATATATTTCATTACTTTTTTTAACAAAAAAATAATATATGCTGAGGATGTGAGGAAAATTTTAATATTAAAAAATAATTCAATTTCAAAAAGTAATATTTAAAAAATAAAGAATATAATATGCTTTTCATATATCCTTTTGGTATAGTAAATTACTTAAACGTAAATTAAAATCTCTCCGGTGACTCAAATAAAAACTCTGTTCAAGATATGACAGAATTAGATTGCTTATTACTACCTAATAATAGCACAAATAATCTATCTTTGATTAGGAGCTTAGTTAAACCTATAATTAGCCCATTAGGGAAAAGAGGACAATAGAGTTAAAATGATTATGTTGGATTGATCAATCCATAACAAATTAATCACAGAATGATGAGGAAGTTAGGTAGGCATTTATCAATCCATAACAAAGTAATTAAGGCTCACTCAATGGAATAAATAATTAATTGATTAAGAAATATAACTCACATTACCCGCTATAGAAAATGCCATTAATTAATTTTGTAGGACGTTAAGTACCCAGATGCTTCTTCTTTCCAGGCAAAAGCATATGATTATATATTTATTTTTATTTAATTTTTTTCTTGTTTAAACTTATATAGTTAAATACTCCTTGAAGCCAAAGATTCAAAGACTATTGTGAATCGATTTGTTAAAATAGCTTCCTTTAAGCATTTGCTGAACTTTATTTAACTGCACCTCTTCTATTTTATGGTTTACTTACGCTATGTTTTGGATTAAAACTTGGAATCCAGATTCACTTCGAAGGACAATTAATTAACAGATATGGAACGTTACGTTGAAGCATATATTTAATCTTTTGTACTACGTGTTGTAATTGATATCTTAAAGTATATATATACCCTAGAGAATTAAGAAAAGCAATCCATCCATCCATTTATAATCTAAAGCTAGCTCTATTTTTGTGAGAGCAACATATTTTCTTATTCTTCACTTTTCGATCAGATAAATAAGCTTCAGTTAGGCTGTGTTTGGGTGACATCCCAAACCATGGTTTGGGGAATAAATCATCCAAACACCCATCCAAAAACCAAAACCATGGTTTTGGCTCCAAAATCATGGTTTTGAAAAAAGCAAAAATTTTTTGCTTTTGGAGAAAAAAGGGAGAGTGTGAGAGCCTATAGGATATGTATCTTGTTATTTTTTTTATAAACATATTTAATCTTATATTTTATAAATATATATACATATTAATTATTTATTAATTATATTATCTTATGTATTACTCCTCCGGTCCTTAATATAAGATCCAATTCTTGAGTTGGTTTTGGTCCTAAATATAAGACCCATTTCTCATATTTATTAATTTTCTCTAAATTACCCCTATGGATACCCCCTCAACCATAGTCAAGTAGAAGAGGAAGAGGAGGTATTAAGAAAGATGATTATGATGTTTTAGGAAAAATGTGTCACTTTTCTTATAATTAACTAACTTACCTAACTTCCTTAATCTAATCAAATTAGTTAAATGGGTCTTATATTAAGGACCGGAGGAGTATTAATTATGTTAATAAAAAATATATTATTAACAATTTTATTCCTTCAAATTAAAATATATCATAAAATCTATTTTTTCTGTAATTATCATATTAACTTATGTCTTTTTTTTTAGTAATTTGTATATATAAAAAGTGCTTCTGATAACAACTATCCAAACACTTTCACTTTTCAAAATCACTTTTTCATAAAATTTATTCTTTCCAGAATCTATTCTTCCCAAAATCTATTCTCCAGAATTACTTTTCCAAACCATAGTTTGGGTTTCATCCAAACACACCCTTAATTAAGGTCCTCATGAGCTATTAAATATAATATACTTTGATTATCGCAAGAGAGAGAAGCCAAAAAAAAAAAATCTGAATCTAACAAACAGTGACGTAATAAGACTAAGCGAAACAATGTTTACGAATGGAATCCTTCTCCTATCCCATTTTCCTAGCGTGAGTTCCTCAAAATATGAATTAAGATATAAAGTGATTATAAGAAAAACACACTCATTTGTGTTTACTTCTAATATCTGAATATAACAAAAAGTGATAATTCATAGCTGATCAGCTCGCCTAAAACATAAAAAATAAATAACTAATTTATAAAAATTAAAAAATTAATTAAATTAATTATGTATAAGAAATATGTGTTAGTTTTCTTAAAATGTCCATTTTTATCATTTGTATTGGATATTATTCTACTCTCTGATGATGAAAAATCCTTTTAATACATACTTAATAAGAAAAATTGAGGAAAGAATTAGAAATTTTGAGAGTCAGAGTGAGTTAAGATATTAGGTTTAGGATCGGATAACAAACCCTTTTGGTAGCTCAAATATTGAAAATAAGTAGTGGGGAGTATTGTACATATACAATCATATTTTAGTAGCTCTATATATATTTCTATTTCTCAAGTATACAAAAAAAAAATTGAACAAGAAACTAGATGTCACATTTAGTATGGGAGGCAGTAGAATCCAAATTAATGATCAATGTGTAGTGGTTGAGTAACAAAATTTGAGGATGAAAAGGTATACATGACAAAATCAAGTTGTTGCGGAATGCCTTGAAGAGGAAGGCATAATATTTTTGAGGGCAGCATGAAGTGAAGGATGGGTTGGTGGAAGTTATAAATGAGAGCGTGTTTGGTTTTGAGTTTTAATTCCTCATCTGGCCATGCACCCCACTCCCCACCCTAACTACCACTTGGCCGCTGCTTTAACTTCAGCTTCCTAAGTGAACGTTTTAGGTTATGTATGCGAGGAGTCGTCTCATAAAGTACTATTTTTGCTTCTTAATACTAGAACCAGACAATTAATTTAAAAATATTAAGAAAATTAATTAAATTAATTATTTGTAATAAACATGTATTTGACTTCATAAACTAATTTATTTAATCATATACATTGGAACTATCTCTCTGGTTTTGGGAATCCCTTACAACTAATAGTAATATTTTGAGATAAAAATTATAAATTTTGGAGATAAAATAAATTGAGATCTTATATTTAGAATTAAATTTAACACTCCAACTCATTTTTTTATTAAGTACCAGAAGTAGCATAAAAATAATATTTTGAACGGATACCAAACACCACCTTAGCTCTCCCACAGGTTACTTCGTTTTCGCTAATAGGGAACAAGTATTGATGTAGTTGATAAAAATGTGAATCATATTATGCAAAGACTTGAATAAAAAAGACAACCTAATATAATCATGATCATTAATAAATTAAAATTCATGCTGTACATCTTTGCCAAGCACCAGAGAAATATATATAATTTAGTTATTAGAATAACAATTTTTTAGCCAATCAAAAAGAGACTAAATTAATTGAAAGCGCAGAAGAACCACTCTCCAAAGAGTTCAAATAGAGGGTAATAAACTCATGATAAGGAGATGGATAACTAAGAGTCATCTCTTCCAAATCCATGCAACGCGTCTTGAACATCCCTATTATAACAGCCATTGAGTAGTACAAGCTTCTTAATATTCTAAACTTCACTTTCTTCACTCCCTTTATTTCCTTCCATTTACTTCTTTTCTCACACATTCTTACTGCTCCCTTAAATATATATTCCCCAGGAGGTGAAGTTGCCTGAAATACCAAAACAAACTAAATTATTGAACTACAAACAAGATTTTTTTTGTTAAGGATCGGACGTAGTATATAATATGCGTTAGCTAACTTGAAAGGCTAAATCAACATAAATGTTTGAATATATAAATTGAAATCATAGAATTAAAATTGATTGTTTTTGGTAAAACTATGAGCAAAAATTGTTAAATACATCAAGTATGGGAAAAATGTAAACACACGTACCGCTTTAGAATGGGGTAAAGGCTCAAATTCATGGCTTACAAAGGTTAGAGTTTCTAAATTTGATATTCTTTTGAGGAAAGTCACTAGAACATCCCCCAAATGAGCATTATCCTCCTCTTTTGGATATGAATTGTAATAATAAAATGATCGTTCAACACATATTTCCAAGTGGCGAACATTTCCAAATGAAATGGATGGCTTCCCATGTAAATCCTGCAAAGCGATTAAAACAAGAAAAACCGGTTCATTTGATTTTTCATATATAATATATTAGGCGCTAAAATTAAACTGCACTAAGATGATTCCAATGTCAAGATACTCGTGTGGCCAAAATATTCCCGCAGTAATAATTTGAATGGTAAGAAAATGAAATTATACACATAACGCAATCGTGAAGTGCATTTGTGGAATTGAATTAATCTTATTTTATGTTATTAATATATATTACCTCCCATTCTTAATATAAGAGTTAGTTTAACTTTCAATTTATTCCTAAATATAGGATATTAATCACTTTGTTTCTCATATTTAACTATTTTTTAAAAGTAATTTCTATAATAATTGCACATGTTAAAAATTTCATTAAATAGTAATTTTAGCTAATGTGTATTATTAGCAAGAGTATTTGAGATGGAAGATAATATCTGTTACAAATAACTAGCTTAATAAATTTATTTAATCTACTCAAATTAATTAACTAGTACTTATATTAAGGATAAAAGAAGAATGTCTCCATTTCATTCCCTCTCCACTTTCACTCCATTTATTATTTTTATCATTGGATTAACATCCAATGGTTGGGATTTAATATATTATAAAAATATTATTATAATATTAATTAAACAAAAAATATATATAAGCAGTCAGAAATTAATATGCATACATTACTACTAGAATTTTATTAAAATATTTTATAATTTTTTTGTTTTTTATCCTATGCTTTTTTATTATAATAATATCATAGTGTTTATTTATGTATAGATTAAAGTTATTTATATATATTTTTATTATTTAATATTATAATATTGTTATAATATATTAAATTTCAATATTAATCTAATGCTGCAGATAGTAAATGAAGGAAAGTGAAGAAAAAATTAGATGAAAAATATTATTTTCCATATTAAGGACTGAAGCTAGCATTTGTTTTAGCGGTTAGTTAAGTGAATCACAAGTTTAGGGGCAAGTGGATTTCGTTAGGATTATTTACTCAGTCAAGTGTTTAATTTTAAATATTTTTATTAAATATGTTCCGATTTGTTATTTTGCTCAGTCATGTGTCACAGAGCCTAAATTGTAGGAGTCAAATAAAAATCCACTAGGTTGTTAAGGATCCCAACATCTAGGGTCTTATTTTTGGAGTCGGTTATTGCCTACATTTTATTTTCTTTCTTCACATATATAGTATTCGAGCCCTATAAATAGAACGTTGAGAAATAAACAAATTATTTGATTCAACTGGGCATTATATTCCCTTATTATTGGCTGTTAAGATTAATAGAGTGAATTAACTTCAGGTTGGACTGGATTAGATTTAGACCACAGCATCAGGTTTTTACATACCTTTATCTTTGGCTATTAGTGGGATGTGAGTGAAATCCTTACCTCAACTCTCTAATAGGTTATTTTATTTACTGCCTCTTATTTTTTCCTTTACTACCGTTTTTACCAAATGCAAAACCTCCATCCTATTTTTAAACCATTGGATATTTTAGGAAGATTAAGTTACATTCGTTATAATTAAATAATTTTTTTAAACTTTTTTAATCAACTAAGTAGCTCTTAAATTAAAGACTAGAGGAGTATTAGTTTTATGGGAAAAAAAACTTAAGTCAAATTTTGTATGCCTATCATGTCAAATTCTCTAATCACTCGTATTTTTAAAATATTAGTATTAGTATTTAATAACATTTAATCATGAATTCACATGAAATTAAATAAAAAGGATAAATGATCATGTATAATTAAAAAAATTTGACACAATAATATGCGTGACATAAGTATTGTTCTTATTTTTAATTTTTTTAACTTTACTTATCTAATGGAATAGAATCAACGTTACAGTTATAAACCATATAATATGGGAGATCAAATAATTCAAGAACTAACCTTGAGCATATACGTATCCATGTGCTGCAGTTTTGCCCAACGCATAGCCTCAAATAATTGAATGAGCAAATTCAAATTCCGGAACTTCAAATGAGTCATAACGGCAACATCCAAACTCTTGAACGTCCTTCTTGCATCATAACGAAGTCTTGGAAGAGCCCCTCTCCAGCTAACCCTTTGCAGATTAGGCGCAGAGATCTCAACTACAATCTCATCATCGACCTTGTAACTTAAGGCTCGTAGGTTCTCAGTGATAATCCTCACAGCTTTGAAGTTGCAACAATATTGAATGGTTAAATCCTCCAAACACGAGCTTCCTATTGCAAGTTCTAATTGTTTTGCTGAGGCCCTCGCGGTGATAGAACAAAGGAATAAAGTTTTCAAGGATGGGAAACTCTCAGAAACCCACTCACCAACTGAATCCTCAGTTTTAATAAATCGCATATGAAGAGTCTCGAGGGAAGCAATTTTCATCATCTCAGGAAGCTTCACCCAGGCGAGTCCCCTCATGTTAAGTTTCAGAACTTTCAGGGACTGAAATCTGGGGAGGCTTCCAAAGATGGAAGGGAGTTGGTAATAAAGATAGAGTTCGTCGACATGAAAAGTTCGAAATAATTTATTGATCCACTCGTCGTGAAGGCTACGGTGTTGGGGTATCTTGCAGAAAGATGAGAAACAAAGCTGGTTAATATTGAGAGCATGAGGAGGACGACGTTGGAGAAGAGTGTTCATGAAGTTGAAGACATGTGGGCATGCACAGTTGCGAACACGAGGATTAAGATCAGGTTCAGAAAAGAAGAAGGAGGGGGCGGTCGTGCATAGGGTTTGGAACCTCCTGGACAAGACGCTCAATCTTGCTATGTTTCTAATGCCGAGGAAAGAGAAGATGCGGTGAAGAATTTCATCTGGTAAATTGCTCAGTGAATATCCTGCCTCTACTTCTTCCATTGTGTGAATCCCTAGCTAAAATTATACACAGCTGGCATTAATAATGAATGAAGCTTGACGCTGGGTTTCAGCGTTCGTAAGAGTGATGGTTGTGGTGAGATCTACAAAGTCCGAGTACAATTTGAATA
This sequence comes from Neltuma alba, assembly GCF_004799145.2. Taxonomy (NCBI): domain Eukaryota; kingdom Viridiplantae; phylum Streptophyta; class Magnoliopsida; order Fabales; family Fabaceae; genus Neltuma; species Neltuma alba. The sequence goes on along the minus strand of NW_021637640.1, from coordinate 70,840 downwards.
ATTCAAATTTAAAATTTTTGAGTAATAATTTTTAAATAATAATTTTTTTGTAAAAACAGATAGTTGAGGGATTATCTTTGTACTAAGTTATGTACCCATCAAAATAATTTTTTAAGAAAATAAAATTAAAAAAAAATAAATCTAAGATAGTGAGCACTAAAACTCAATCCAAAAACATGGACAGATAGTCATAATTTAAATTGGCATGAATCACATTAAGCTAGCAGAAAATTAGGAATCTATTCACCTTATTTGAATAATTGAATGCCTAATTGTAAAAATTTACAGGCGCATCCCTAACTTATTTTCATGATCTTTAAATCATATCGATCAAAAGGCCCCTTAAATCAGGAGAATAAATCAGATACATATACACACACATATATAACGAAAACCGATATGATATCGAAAAATATAAGATAAGTTGGCCAAAAAAAAGATAAATATAAGATAGGAATAATCTTTTCAAATTTTGTTTAGATTCAAAATATTATCTACAAATAATTAATTTTCAAACTTTTCTAAATCTAAATTTAAGATTTCCTATTTGAATTTGTGGCTTATATTATGCCCATCATATATAGCTAGACAGATCAATTCAACATAAACAAAATGAATTCTTCATATAAATTTAGAGATAAAATGTTTTATAAAAAAAAAAAGAAAATAAAGAGGGAGGAGAGAAAAAGGTACCTGCGAAGTGTTTAGAGGGAGAAAATGACGGTAAAACTCAACCGTTGGCTGGAATTTAATTGAGGATTTGAGGGCGACACTACTTATTTGTATCATTAATATGACGATATATTAAAAATGTGAAATTTATCATATTTTAAGAAACTCTGCCTATTCTAATTTCTATATATTAGGAAACAAGTACATTCCAATATGCCAGGAAATATTCCCTAATTGCCTTCCAAGTGAGAATCCCCACATTAAATATAATCTTAAGTAATAATTAAATTCTAATTTAATTTATGTTTTAACTAGGTGGGAAAAAAAATCTAATTTGACTCTAATGCCAGTTGGTATAAAATGTGCAGAAAAGAGAGTGGGGGAGGAATTTTTTTTCTTTTTTCATTCCTAGATGCGATTAGTACATTTAGGGGTTGGAGAGTAGCTGTTGATACCAATTTTTATAGTTTATACAAGAGAAAAAGAGAGAAATTGTACCAAAAATTAAATATTCTCACTATTTTTATGTATTTAAAAATTATTTAGAAAAAGGTTAAACAGTATTTTTGTTTTGATTTTTTTAAAAGTAATATCGCTCCGAAAATAGTAAAAACAGAGCAGTATATAATTGATTCACTTTTGTTGAGGTGGCATGTTTATATGCCGCCTGCCTGACCTTTTTTCCATGTCTGTATGACATCTACCTTACTTTTTTTTACATGTCAGATTTTGTATTAGGAAAAAATAAAAAGAAGTTGCCTCACTGATAATCTTGATTTTGGTTGACCAAACGGTATTTAAAAAAAAGAAAAAGAAAAGGCAAAACCAAACATAACTGTGATCAAATCATCCATTTTAGATTCCTGTTGAGTTTAAGATACGAGTCTTCTTCGTATTTCTTCACCATTGTCGGCAAAAAGAATGAACAATAAATATATGCACTGATTAATTTTGATCCTAAAATTTACAGTGTTACACCAAAAACTACACATTTCCTAGCCTGTTAGTTCAAAACCAAATATCCGTTATGAACATAAACCCAGAAGGAAAAAAAAAAAAAAGCAAACAGGAGCAAGAAAATGATTCAGAAAAATTGGATGCCGTCAATGGGAGCAAGTGGTTGTCGTTTTGATTTATAAATCAGAATCAAGTTCAAAAGTTGATTTCCCTATTTCAAGGTTAAAAATTTCCCTAATATTGCAATGAATAATCTAGGGAGAACGAAGATTCAAAATTGCGATGTTGTATACCAATTCGTCGTCTTCTCCATTTACAGATTTCTGAGCACAAGTAATGGAATCGCAAATAATTTGGGTCCCAAAAGAAAAAGAATAGCAGGTCATTGGTTTCTGAAATTCAATCAAGCAAACAAGTTGGAAGAGTATAATCAAACCTGAAGCTGTACAACATATCCTTACTGTATCTCTTGCCTGGGCTGCTGTTTCTTTGGCAAATAGCAGGGAAAGGGAATATCGGCTCCTCCTGCTGCTACTATTTTTTGTCGAACTTCTTCAGATGCAAAGGAGGAACGGATCATCAGGAAGCTAACGCGAATTGCACTGAAAGTATGTTAGACGACGTCGTCTGTTTTGAGAGGAGTGGTAATACTCTCGCTTGGGACGTGATTAAGGTCGTCACCGGAGGACGACGCCGTCATGGTGGGCTGCAAATCGGCATCTGAGATTGATAAAGGGGGTGTTTGGATAGAAACCAAACCATGGTTTCAGAAGTGCTTTTACAGATTACGAAGTAAGTATGTGGAGGAAGTTATCTCGTTTTGCGGAAAAGTGATTCTGAAACCTAGGTTTTGGTTTTGCCAAACACCCCTGAAGTAAATCTTTGGTTGCCTTCTCCCTCTATGCCCCACCTAGGGTTTGAAAGTAAGGGCATGTTTGGCATTTTACATTTTATGTGCTATTTTTGATGGCCTGGTATGATATATGGCAAAATAACTTACCTAGAAAGGAATAATATGCTCCGTGGCAGAGCCATTTCATTATAAGTGGGTCAACAAATGTTCACCGTTTGGGTCTATTAAGACATGTCAACATTACTATGATTTTGAAATTTTCAGAATAATATTGTTTCAAAAAATACTTCTAAATACACATATTTCTTTCACAAACAAAAATATATATTCACCCTTTAAAAAATTAATTTCATTGTATTTTAACTCAGACACAATTGCCTAAAATTAGTTGTCCAAAAATTTGTATATTTGAAGAACACACCAAAATAAATTTTACAAATTTTCTATAATGTAAAAATAACCAAAATTAAAATTCTCTAAATTTAAACAATTAAAGCCCTTTACATAACAACTTTTTGTAGTGTTTTTATTTTCAAAAACCTAATAAAAAGTAAATATTACAATATAAAGAAAATCTAAATCCATAGTTACGGTAGCCGTGAAAAAATTGAAACAGAACATTCCATCAAAATTGGGACGGCCGCACGATTTTTCGAGAGACAGAGATCTCGGAGATCTCGTCCCACGGTGAACAACCCTAATTCTTGCATACATAAGAAACCACTCACAACTGAAGCCACAACATCACATATAAGAAGCCAATTTCTTGAGATTGGTGAACCAACACAATTCTTGAGCGGCTTAAACCAAATGTTTTAAGTACTTAGTAAATCAACTCATATAGATATGTTACCTTTATTTATAGACTATAAATAAGATTTTATAATTAGAATCAGAAGTGATATTATGGTTCAAAAATACTTAGAAACTTCAGGTCAAAAGAAGAAGAAGAAGAATGCTTAGAAACTTTGTTGGCAAAAAAAAAAAAAAAACAAGGAAAGAAAGAAACTTTACCTCTCATATTTAGAGCTTGTTTGAATTTTATTTTAGTCCTAAATATAAGATCTCAATTCATTTTATCTCTTATATTTATATATTTTTTTAAAATAGTTTTTTTAATGATGATAGTTCTATCCAATATACTTGATTAATAAAGATATTTTAAGAAAGACAACACTTTTAATCTACTTAAATTAGTTAATTAATTCTTATATTAACAATATGAGGTAGTCTTCACCAAAAAAAGAATAGGAGGTAGTAATAATTAAAAAAAAAGAGCCTTTTGATAATTATGTACTATTTCAGTCCATGGCTTTCAACATGACACCTCATCACACCCTCTTCTATCACATGGCATTTCGGGAAGTTTTGGTGGGAAGCGAATCATAGTTTTAAATATAATTTTACAAATATGTATATTAAAATATTTTTGTCTTGACTTACATAAAAATATTTTTAAAAATTTTTTTAGCAAACTGAATACTAATACTACTTTCATTCCTAATTATAAGACATCATTTATAAATAATGTCTTATAATTAGTACAGAGGTAGTATTACACCTGCCAAAAATTAATTAAAAAAAAAAGCTTGCCTTACTCATCCTTGACATACGAAGCTTGGCTTTCGCTACTCTCCTCTCCTTCTGTTGTTGCTTTGTCTGCGCGGCACTGCTTTTATTGATTTTCCCCTTCCTAGTCTACATGATTTATTTCTTGACCTAAAATCGCCGCAGTGGCTTCGTCTTTCTTCATTGTATTAGCTCCATCCAGTGGCCCACACCCTTCCAGCATTCTGTTGATCTACTCGAAGTTCGCCAGTTAGGTACCTCCTTTTCCATCTGCAGTAGCTACGAGGTTCCTTTCTTGAATTATTCTGCCCCATGGGAATGCATTTTACTAAAGTAAATGAATTTAATTGGATGTTGTGCTCCTTGTGGACGGATTGTGTAGTGTTTATGTCTCTGGATTAGGTTATATTTATTATGGTTTTTAGATCATGATTTTGAATAGTTAAAGGCTATGGTTTACATTAGGCGTTTCTTTTGTGGGTTTTGTGGTTATATCTCTTTAAGTTGTTTATTGATTGAATAGCTTCATGTACTTTTCTCCAAATGGTTTACATTAGGCGTTTCTTTTGTGGGTTTTGCGGTTATATCTTGTTAACTTGTTTATTGATTGAATAGCTTCATGTACTTTTCTCCCATAACACGCGCGCGCGCGCACACAGACATATATGAATTTTCAGCACAAAAAGGAAGAAGAACAAGAAGATTGAATAGTAGCAGCTTCAAGTTTATATATCTTGTTCATCAATGGAATATGTCTTGTTGATGTGTTCATTGAATGGTTGGATATTAATCGATCGAACATATCTCAGGATTATATATATAATTTTGATAATTATGAAATTATAATTTTATATATAAAATATCATTTATAACTGTATTTTATTAAATATCCTACAGAGTTAAAAAAAAACAACTTAAAAAAATAAAGATAAAATTGTCCATATAAAAAGGACAGAGCATGCGAAAGAGATGGAGAATCAAGATTACTTGCCACGTGGAGCTGAGTTGGAAGTAAATTTTTGTCGCGTACGATGAGTTATTAATGAGAAGGATAATAATATTTTTAAAAAAAGATAAGGGAAAATTATATAAAAAATTGAGGGGTTGAGGTCATATAATAAATTAAGTTATAAATGAGTTATAAGTTGAGAGATTAAAAAGCTATTTTTTTTTAAAAACATTTTTAAGGTCATTGAAGTGGTCACTTATCATAGGAGAGAGAATGGTTGAAAATTAAAGGCGTAATACTAATTATCCTATAAATATGATCATATTTTTGTTGATATCAATATATCTCCTATTATCTTCAATATCTCTTATTATCTCTATATTCCATAATTATCTCCTATTATTATGTAATTTATATATTCTATAAAAAATGTAAAGCTGTGCTTATAAATAAAAGTAATGTATAATCTATTGAGTCTTGATGGAAATGAGAAATACTCTCTCTTGTTGATCTATTATTTTTCTCTATTTTTTCTTTATTTATAACACGTTATCAGTATAAAACTTTAATCAAGGTACATATAATATAACTTTCAACCCCAGTATAATTTTAAAGCATCATTTCTATGCTTTTCCAGAGTATTCTTGGATCTATTCAAATAAAAATACCTCAAGCAACATATATATGATGTTTTAGAGTATCCATATCTCTATTTAATTTATCTAGGATAATTTAAACTATTATATGGAATTAAAAAGATTATCTACCGTTGTTTTAAATATCGGGTTTCATGGCTAAGATTGAATATTTTGCTTTGCATTTTAGTGCTATAATTTAATTTTGATATAGATATTATATCTTTGAACGAATTGTGATGAGAAGAATTTTTTTCTCTTTATTCCTCTGTAACCTGACATCATTATTTTGATGAAACCTGAAGTTTTAATTGATACTTGCAATCTCCCTAGAGGGTTATTGTCTAAAGTTAAATGGCCAGAAGTCATATGGTTTTGATTTTCTATAGTATGACTAGAAGCCATACAACTTTGACTTTTTATCCGATGATCAGAAACAATATATATTTGATTTTTATTTTAATAAATAGCTTGAAACCATAGATATTTGATATTTTATCTTATTAAATAACCAGAAGTCATTTAGATATGGTTTTTCATCTTATGACCAGAAGTCATATAAATTTGATTTTCCTTTATCCTATAAAAGGGCTAGAAGTCATATATATATTTGATTTTTTTTATCTTATTAAATGGCTAGAAGTCATATAACATTGATTTTCTATTTTATGACCAGAAGCTACATATATATATTTGACTTTTTTTTTATCTTATTATATTGCTAGAAGCCATATAGCATTGATCTTCTATATTATGGTTATAAATCATATATATATATGATTTTTTTTTATTTTATCAAATGACTAGAAACCATATAACTTTAACTTTCTAACTTATGGCCAAAACTCAAATATCTTTGATTTTTTATTCATTTTGAGATTAAATGGCTGGAAGCCATATAACTTTAATTTTTTATCTTATAACCAGAAGCCATATATCTTTCATTTTCTATTTTGAAATTAAATGTCTAAAAGCCATGTATCTTTATTTATTTATTTTTCAAATGGCCCAAAGGCCATATAGTTTTGATTCTCTGAAAGATCATTATATGATTTGTTTATAAAAGAATATTATGATAATTACAATTTTATTTGGAAGCTATAAATAATGTAGTCCACAAGACTCATGGCTCAAATATATTTTATTATGAGAAACTATTGACTATATAAAGAAGATGTGTTGATACAAGAATTTACCTTTTCTTCTTATATCATGTTATATTTATATTTTGTTAATTTAAATCTTAAATTTTATTCTCATATATTCTTGACATCCAATTTGATATCTATTAATATTATAATTTCCTATTACTGAATAGCCAGTATCTATTACACTCATGTTATTAAATGATATGAAAAGAATAACTTATGATGTTTTTAAAGCCTTGATGAAGGCTTATGGTTCAAATATTGAGTGACACAAATGATTTTTGAAAAATATATTTACTATATAAAATCTTGGAAACTAATGATTTATAAATAGCCCTGAAGACTTATGATTCAAATTTTTGTAACTATGTAGTTTGATTTTAGTTCTCGTAGATCTCTTCAAATTTATGTTGAATTTATAAATTTATGAATAAGTTTTGAAGAATTACATAATATATACAAAAAAAGTAATGTTTTTGAATAATAAAATATTGAAAAAATATATATGTTGTGAAAAAAGTAATTCATATTTTGAAAAAGCATAATAAGAAGTGAAGTATATCATATCGTGAAATAACAATATATATTAGTTCTTGAAGAATCATATATAGTATTTTTTGAAGAACCATATATAATAAAAAAATTCATATATTTCCAGAGGAATTAATAATAAAAGGTTGATATAGTTCATGAAGAACTAGCAACAAAATCGATATAGTTCTTGAGCAACTGTAATTCCTCCATTCTTTATAGGCAGAAAAGGAATATAATATTTTTTTTATCAAAGGGTTTTAAGATGATAGCTCAATTAAATTGAAATCCATGATTATATTCAAATCAAGAATCACTTGAATTTCCAAATCAAAATATGTTATTAGCTTACTATATGTTATTCACTCTATTTGAAATATAGAAATAAAAAAAATTTATATGACTCACACTTGAGGGGAAGATTGTTGGAATACAAGTGTGAATCACGTTGGATAAAATTTGTTATCATTAATATTCATATCATTCTTTATATCTCATTTTTTTTTTGAAAAAGATTCCAGAAGAGTCAGTGGCGTTTGACCCTCCATAAGTGCACAAGTTTCTACTATTAGGTGAAGTGAAAGATGAAAATAAGGCTATAGAGGAGCTATATGATGATTTATTATCCTAAAGATAAAAATCTATGATTGATAACATATTCCTTGTGGAATATTAGGCTTTGTTTGGTTCAACGGAAGGAGGAGAGGGGAGGTTAATTAAAGAAAGGGGAGAGGAGGAGGAGAGAGGTTATGGTTTTGTTTGGTTGGAGGGGAGGAGAAGGAGGGAAGATTTCTTGTTTGGTTCATAAGAGGAGGGAGGGGAGGTAATTATAAATTGACAAATATGCCCTTATTTCTGTATTTAGACTGATTTTTTTTTTATCACAATATTTATATCAAAATTATTAATTCTTAATTTATCAATTAAAAAAAAACCAATTACTTACTTACATGTGATAAAAAAATGATAAAACTAAAAAAAAATATGATAAAAAGTTTAACATTCTATCTCATTGATTTTATAAATATATGTTATGATATGTATATATTAATATATATGACATGTATATATTATATAATTATAATATTATATTATCATTATCAAATATTATTAGTAGTTAAAAAGAGAAAGAAGTGAAAAAAAAAGATTTTTAATAAGATGGACATCTTAGAATATTAAAAAGTTAGTATGAGTAGTTTGATCAATATTAAACACAATATTTCTCTCCCCTGCAAAAAACCCCAAATTTGGAAGGGAGCATGGGGAGGGGAGGGGAGCACTAAAAGACAAATTTCTTCCTTCCCCTCCCTTCTATTTTTCCCAACCAAACACACTTATCTCCTCCCCTCCCTTCCCCTCTCCTCCCCTCCTCTCAACAACCCTCCAACCAAACAGAGCCTTAAGGTGAAAAATGAATAATATGGTATAGTAACAAGAAGTTTACCAATAATTGAGAATAATTTTATAATAAATCAGAAGTTTATGCATTTATAGTGTAGCATGATCAATCAGATAATCTCGGATTATAATGATGTAAAATATCATGAAAAATGTGTATCGACATTTATTAAAAAACCAGAAGATTTTTTTATAAATCATGTATGATTCAAGAATTTTTATGTGCTGTTTGTTTTCAAAAAAACTAAATAAGAGAATATCACTAGCTGTACTCAAAATTAGATCCGCGCAAATTTATAATGTATCAAGTTTATATATGGGCTCATTTAGACACCATGTGGACCACAATAATACCTTATGAGTGAAAGATGTATCTATGAAATAGTCACAAGTATTTATGATCAACTTGAACCTAGAATTTGCAAATATATTCAAATGATTACATTGAGTATATAAGTTATTGATTATAAAATCAATATGATTCTCGTTGAAGTTGCTAGTGGTTGTTCCTTACATTATTTATGATTATGTGCTTGGTAAAAGCCTCTATAAGTAGCACGACCAATGTTTATGAGAACAAAATTTCTGTTTTAGTGTCGGGATGATTGATTTCATATATTTTTGCACATAAATACATCAAGTCAACAATGTATTGTGAATTCTCCTATTATAACTGGCTTTTAGTTAGGAGCCAGACATTTTTATCTTAGAATGTACCATATCTATTATTTCATTGCAATAATACACATAGATGGATATTAAAAGTAAGTTGTGATTAATATTGGATAAGAACCTTCTTATTTTTGTTTGTTTCTAAATGAAACAAAATAATGTTTCTAAAAGAAATTATTGATTTGAGAGACTTACATTGCATATTCCTAATATGAGGGGAAGAAAATATGTAGTTAGAAAAGAGAACACATAGAATGTATTTTCACTATTAAATGTGGATCCTCAAATATAGTAGTATGAACTAGAAGTTCATAAAGTATTGCGTTCATAAAATATAACTAATATTTTCAAGATATAATTACTAACCCAATTGAGAATTCTTAATTCTTATATTCCAACTAAAAATACTCCTATTTTTTAAGACATGCTAAAAGTATAAGAGTATGATTGTCACATCTCAAAAATTTTCATTTGGCAATAAAAGATCAAAAATTGGGATGAGAGTCAATGTAGGAATTAGACGGGAGATGAAACAACTTTGATATGAAACCCCAAAAAGGTTCAAGCTGGCATTTTCATAATTATCGGTTTAGGAAGGACAAAACGGAAAAATTTGAGAAAAGTTCCAAAAATCCCTAAAAAATGGAAAAAGTATAGAGTAGAGATTTTGAAAACTCGATTGAGGCTCGAAAGGTGAAATTTCGGTGAAAATGAATTATTATGGAATTCCTGTAAATGGAGGTTTTTCAAGAAATTATTAGGGAAATAAAGAAAAATAATTATTTTAATGAGTTAGAGGTCTCAATAAATTTGGAATATTGATGGAAAATTCATATAAATGTGTGTTTGAATTTATAAAATTTTTTTAAGCCTTGAAGGCTCAGGAATTAATTTTAGGGAATTTATTTTCCCTCAGATTTACCGATAAAGGCCTGATCGGAGAAAATTAAAATAAATACCTAGAGGTGGTTAAAAATTCTGAAAATTCTTAGATCATGCTCCCATATTAAAAGATGAATTATCATGGAGAGAAATGAATTTTTGGAGGTCTGAGAAAATTATGAAATGTTACTAGTGAATAGTAACTGATAAAATTTCAAATCGATTTGGGACAGTGATTTGGTTTGTGGGTCATATTTTTGGACCAGTCCAAACCATTTGTGGGGCCCACAATGGACCCATTAAAGGCCCTATTTCATGCACTTTCCAGATTCCACTATTTTTATTAAATAAAATGCAAAATTAAGAGATATTTGTGTGGAAAAATCTAGAGAAATGCCACATGGTAAGATCTGAAGATTTGAGACACTTGATGGCTGCCAACACATCTCCTTATCTGTCATTTGGGCGTGCAAATCAGGAGGGAGAGGGCAGATGGATTTTTTCTATAAATACCCCTTGCATGAAATTTTGAAGTGTTTTAGGCAAGAGATCATCCAACTTACTTCAAGGAAACACTAAGGTATGTTCAAGCATCAATATCTCTAAGTTTTACATTGATTAAGCAAGGATTTTTGCTTGGGAAAATGCTGAAAAAATGCTGAAAATTCTAAGAAATTGGTTGAGATGTGTGATGCTTAGAAAAGGATAGAAACCTTAATAATTAAGTGGAATAAGGAAAATTAAGTGATGTATGGATTGATTTTTGGATGAAAAGAAAGTTAGGGTTTAAGGGAAGGAAATTCGTTCAGCAATGTTCATGTAGAAGTAATTTGATTTTGCTTGATTTGATGATTCCAATGGTTTTAAAATATGTTTTTGTGTAGGGATATAATGTTGGAAAGTGTTTAAAATCATTGGAATCAAAAATAGAATTTTTGGAAGCATATAGCCCCCTATTTGGCCAAGAGGAGTTCATGGGAAGGAGTTTGAATTTTAAAAATATGATTGAACCATTGGATTCCTCATGAAAAATTGTGTAGGATTGAGTTATGAGATGGTTGATTCGAAAGGAGGAATCAATTTGTTAAAAATCAAAGACAAAAGGGGGGAAATTGTTAAGTAATGTTAAAGTGTTGGAACTAAGTTGTCTTGTGATTAATATGGCCTACGTTTATACTTGGTTTAATAGGTATTGAGAGGAGGAATTAAGGAGAAGCATTTCTCCTTGGAGGAATTAATTGGACAAGCTTTGCAAAGGTAGCTTTGAATTATAATTTGATTGTTTATTTTACTTGTTTGTTGTGATTACTGTTGCTTGGATTGGAGAAACTTTGTGGTGACATTGATTGTTTGATTGACATTGGTTATGCTTTGGCCAAATGCTTTGTGGTATGTCAACGTGGGTAATATGATGTTCCACGTCTTGCATGATATGTGGTATGAATTCCTATGAGTTGGGAATGGTTTGGATTGCATGACATTTCACAATTAAACTTGCATTGATTTACATGACAATTATAATTCATATGCTACTGAGATTTCTTTGAAATCTCATTCCTCCTATGTTATTTTATGCCCTAATTAGGAAGTGGAATAAGCATGGATCAAGGGAAGGAATTGGCTTTAGCATAAAATGGCTTTATGGATATTATGTTGTGTTAGAAACTTTTGTAATGTATAATGAACTTTACATGGATTTTGTAATAAGTTATGGATGACATTTTGATGTAAATTATATTGTTATTCCATGTTCCAATGTTGGAATTATGCTTGAGGCATTGTGGAAGGAATGTGGTTGAAGGAAAAAGGGAAAATAAATCAAGAAAATAGTAATTACGGGATAGAAATTCCCTAAAAAAAGTACCAAACTTGTGGCACATAAAATAATGAGTAATTATTGGAGTTTGGACTTGAAATTTGACAGCTAATAGATCTCGTTTTTATCTTTAAAAAAAGTGGTAACTTGTTAAATTTAGAGTTGTGTGATAAGAGTTATGCCCTTCCAAAGTTGGGCAAAAATACTGAAAATTAAAAAAATTACCAAATGAACAGTATACTTTGACGAATTTCCTGGCATTATTCTGAATTGAATTGGACCTAATTATTATTTTTCCTCCATAGAACTATTAGCAAGCTTCGTGTAAAAATTGAAACCACTTCGTTTCGATTTTTCTAGATTTAGTTATGAATTTTCAAAGTTGGCCCATTTTCGGATGAATAGTATACAGACAGGATGAATAGTGAAATCCTGAAATTCAAAATTTTTCATTTGGAAACGTTATGAAACGACTTATATTGGTTTCAATTGACATATAATGGATTATAAAGAGAGGTGTGATAATGATCGATTCCAAAAGAAACAAAAAAGGAGCAAATGATCAAGATGTCATACTAAGAAGACATGAATTGCAAAAGAGGTTAAGAGGTAACTATTTGACCTTTGAAAAAAGTCTAAGTGTCTAAAAGTAAAGAGATCTTAATATGTTATGTTATAAAAAAAAAGACTGATAAAGGAATAAAATTGTCAACAATAATTTTAGTGATGATATCACCTGATCAAATGAGAATCTTATATATAAATCTGGCATAAGATACTATGGAAAAGAAAAATAGCTAGCCAACAGAAAAGCAAAGGCGCAATATAACAGGGATTTGTGTATCTCTAGCCCAAGTACTTGAAGTGTAAGGTTAGTATCTTGTAAATAGGCATTTGTACAATAAAAGGTGAAATAAAGTCTTATGTGGATTAAATTATATGTCTTATCAATTTGGCAGTTTGGTAATAAATGAAGATTTTTCTTGTGCGTCTTGAAAATATATAACTATAACTTATGACTCATTATATAGTGAAATTATATGTGAATTCCAGAATGATTTAAATCCTTGTATAAATTTAAAAATACATGAATAAATCCAAATCATAATATATGAAAATCTTTAAAAGATTCAAGTTCCTAGAAGCATACAATTATGTTCTCAAGAACATTACTCAATTAAGTCTTTATATGAGGCGTATGTGGTTAGTATCGATTGAAAAAATGATATAAACATATTTCAACCTGTCCATTTGTGAAAAGATTTGAAAATGAATTTGTTATTAGTACTATTTATGATGATAGCATTGAAACTTTGAAAGAGTTTTCGAAAGTTGCGAATTACTCAAAGAAAGAGTTTGAAATGAAAACTTTGAGAAGTATAAATATGGATAAGTCATATTCATTATGTGAATAATTAAGCCATATCTATTACGTGCTCCGATAGCTGTAAGATCTTTAAATATGGACTAAAGATCCATTTAGACATTTAGAAAGTGATGAATAACTACTTGATCTGGAAGTACCATATTTTAGTGTTACTGGAGCACATATGCATCTATCTAGTTACATAAAATCTGATACTCCATATGATTCTGAATATAGGACCCATTTTGTAGTATAATTTATATTACAAAATGGGCTCTATATTCAAGACCGGAGGAGTATATCATTTGCTAATCAGCATAATATAGTTTGTCACCAACATAAAAACGATAGAGTGAAGTTAAGAACATTCTTCGTTCCTTGAAGGGTATTATGGATGTGACATTATTTTATCTGAAAGTACTCAAGACTAATTTTATTGGCTATGCAGATAAAGTATTTTCGTTTGATCCTCATGTTGAGAGATCACAATATGATCAACATATGGGTAAACCATAAAAAAACTATTTGTTTTGTGATTTTTAGAAGATTATGAAATTAATATTTAACGTTTTTATCTTACTATAATATTTGAAAAGTTTGCTTGTTATATTAGATTTTGCAGTTTCGAAGATGTCAAATGATGTTGCCAAGAGGGGGATTTGATACACGCTGTACTCTTTTTTTATTGTCTATAGTTTTGTCCCACTGGGTTTTCCTAGCAAGATTTTTAATGAGGCAGCATTGTACAGTGTATCAATGAATGATGTACTCTTTTTCTTTCCTTAGATTTTTGCCATAGGGTTTTTTTTTAATTGAAGTTTTTTAATGAGGCACATTCATATATACTAGAGATCCAAGGGGGAATGTTATAAATATAATAATATCTCTGTAGATGTTCATATATCTCCTATTATCTCCTTTAATCTCTAATATCTCTCGTTATTTCTATATCCCACAATTATCTCCTATTATTATGTAATTTATAAATTCTATTAAAGATGTAAAGCTGTATCTATAAATAGAGGTTATATATAATGTACTGAATACCCCTTGAATGGAATGAGAAATACTCTCTTTTGTTGATCCTCTCTTCTTCTCTATTATTCTTTTCTATTTTTTTCTTATTTATAACAAATTACTATTAATTGGAATATTAATGCCTTAATATTAATGATTAAAATAATGCTGTCTAATGAAATTTTAAATCTGATCAAGTATACTACCTTGCATAACTCATGGGTGTGGATAAAAATTATTTGGACTAGAGTATTTTAATTGGATAGAGTTGGGATGAGTTGGTACTTTGATAGTGCCTAAATTTTCTTTTGTTTTTTAATAGAATTGCTATAAAGTCCCACAAAAGGAACATAATTCCTAACAAATCCTAATGATAACAAAAATCTTGTAATAATAAGTTTTAAGATAAAAAATGATAACTACTTACTTATCATTAGAGCTAGAGCTATCAAAACGAATCAAGCACATCATGCTGACCCGTTTAAGTCCTTTTAAGCGAAGGACTAGGCTTATGTTTTGGGGAAAAAAAAAAGAAGCCTGAATGGGCTAGCCCAGTGGGGTTGAAAAATAAACGATCAACTATAATTTTTATTATCAAAATCTAAAGAATTATTGGGCTGGGCATGAGTTGTGTTTGGGCCCAGTAACTATGTCGGGTTGTTTTAGTTTGGTTTGGGCTTCCTTCAACCATGTACGACCCTTTCCACAGTGCTAGGCCCATCATTATGTCAATTAGCATTGTCTCGTTGTTCTTTAGTGGCTTTTGGGTGTATGGGATCATCCTTTGAGTAAAGTGCTAGAGGAGGTGAGATACTTTATTCTATAAATAAATTGCATAGATGCCAATAAGAGTTAATCTAGTTAGTAAGGAGTCGAGTCATAACCCATAAGTTTGTTGGTGGGCGATTTGTAAGTACTCTCTGAGTTTGAAAGCATGTTTTGGTCCGGTGATTCTAGTAACCCAACTCACCTAAAGTTTTTCCTATAAAAAAAATAAATTGCATAGGTCTCTATTAAATTTAATAAGAGAGAAATATTTCGAGTTGTTTTTGCTATGCTTAGCATGGTGCATGTCTCTGTTTTGTTCATTGTTTCAATAGGCGTTGAAGATGGGCTAGCTTGTGTTCGTATTCTGTTTTTAGTTGTTGTTTTTCTTTTCCCGTGGGGTCTGCTTTGCTCAAGTCGGTTTTTTCTGTAATGGATCGGTCTTTTTAATGTATCTTTTTCTTTTAAATAAAATTGTCCTTTAAAAAAAAAGATATGACAAAATTAGATTGCTTATAATAGCACAAACAATCTATCTCTGATTAGGACCTTAGTTAAACCTATAATTAGCCCATTAAGGAAAAGAGGACAATAAAGTTAAAGTGATCATGTTGCATTAATCAATCCATAACAAATTAATCACAGAATCATGAGAAAGTTAGCTAGGCATTTATAGTTAGTACGTATTAGTTAGAGGGCAAGTCAATTAAGGTTCACTCAATCGAATATATAATTAACTGATTAAGAAATAACACACATTACCCACTGTGGAAATTGCCATTAAGAAATTATATAGGACTAGTTTTCTTTTTAAGTTACATTGTTGACTTAAAAGGGAATTATTTTGCCTCTTCTCCAAATCACAGCTTTTAAACACTCTCCTTCTCCTTTCCAACTTTAATATATCCTTTAAGGACAGAAATACATGATTATATATTTGTTTTCATTCAATTTCTTTGTGCTTAAAGTTATAGTTAAATACTCCTTGAAGCCAAAGATTCAAAGATAATTGTGAATTTATTTGTAACTTATTTTAAGCATTATTGACTGAACTACTTTTAACTGCAACTCTTTTATTTTATGGTTTAGTTACGCTACCTTTGGGATTGAATTTAACATAGAGCAAGATATTCGATTTCTAATTTCTATTTCTAATTGTTTTAATTTTTGCATTCCTAAATGGAAAAAAAAGGGTAAGAAAATACTTTTAAATATACAGAATTCTATATCAGTACTAGTAAAAAGCAAAAACCCATGTCATTACAGGGGTACTGATTTGGTATTTCTAAATGTTGGTAAAAGACTCGCTTGCTATTAATAAATTGACACAAGGAAAGATAATGTAGAAAGTAAAGTAGTGTAATCTATTTATATATATAAACATTCAGCCAACGCGCTCAACAGGGAGGCAACATGTCATTTGTGTTAGTTTCCCAATTAGTTTGCTTTGCAATAACTTCACTTATTACTTTTTATTAATATATATAAAATTGTTGTCAATCTATTCGAAAGAGTTGTTAATAGCCCTAACCAGTTGACAGCACGTGGTTTGCCTAAGTTTACTATTGGTTTGCCCCATAATCAGTTTCCTTGATTATTTTTTTCAATACATATAAAAGTATTGTTAATATATTTGAAAGAGTTGTCAACATGCTTAACAAAGTTGTAACAAATTTTCCTAATTATTTGTTTTTAGTACATATAAAAGTGTTGTTAGTCTATTTGGAAGAGTTGCAAATACGCATAACAAAGTTGTTAATCTATTTATGTGATGATAATTGGTGTGTCCTATTATGGATTTCTCATGTTACTTGTAGTGAATACATTTTAAGGTATTGTTAACCAATAAATATCATACAATTCAAGTGGTATCTTTCAAACACAAATAGTCATCCAATACTATACAATTGTTTGATCAAGTAGTAAACACCTAATTCATACATTGTCATAATATAAATCCAACCAGTAACAATTCTACTTACTACTTGGACAAGTGCTGTCATTTTGTTGTCTTTTCTTTTTGTTCAAGTAGCTTTAAAGCTTTATCCCTTTTACAATTTCTATTATGTTTAACTAGCCAACAATAGGTCACGTCTAAATAGAATCATTTATTAATTTGTGTATACCAAGCTTTGTTATGCAAGAGAAGACCCTCTCATCACTTCTACAGAGATGGGAATATATTTCTATACAACAACCCAAAACCTTGGCTGTCTCTTCCTCATTTTGTTCCTTTGGAACACTTAGAGCTCTTCCTCTTTATTTTCTTATAAAACTGCTTCCCAAACACCATAAATCCATTCAGTACTGATTTGGATAATTCTTCTTTTAAGATCATCTTCATTCTTCTACAAATAATAAACCACACATGCTCAAATATTGTCATCTACAATACAGTCACAGCTAATCACTACACATATGCAGTAAACTCCAATACTAAATGTTGGCAGCTCCGTTTACTAAAATTTTGTCATTCATTGAGCAATTATAATATTGTGAGAATAAAACCAAAATTTGGATTTAAAATTTGAGGGATTAAAACCAAAAGGAGAATAAATTTAAATGACCAAAATTTGTATTAACCTTTTTAAAAAGTATACTTTTAGTCATTCAACCTTAAAATCATTAACAAAAAATGATAATATTGTGATCTTAAATGTTGAATATTTCAAATGCTAATACATGAATTTTAATTTTTAAAACAATCATGATTTTTATAAAAATAAATCATCATTTAAGAATAATAATTTTAAGATTAAAGTATTAAAAATATACTTTTTAAAGTTAAGTGACCAAATTAAAGTCTCATATAAAATTAAAAGACTAAATATATAATTTAGCCTAAAAGTAATTTAATTCCTGTGAGAGAGGAAGAGAGTGAGAAGGCCAAAAAAATCATAGTATAAGGGTAGTTAAGATAGATCTTCACCTTCCGTGCTGTACTCAGATACTAATGAAATGAATAATTTTCTTTAAGGATAATTAATTTTTTTTCCTTATAATATATTATATTGGTTAAAATGTTCTATCCTTTTATAATAATAGAAAAGAAAAAAAGAAACTCAAACACTCTTACCCTATATTTAGATGGGGGAATTAAAGAGAAAATGATTACTCAAATGGAAAACTTTCAAAAATATTAATTTTTTTGACTATTTTTGAAAGTTCTCAGTCCTAATATTTTCCTTTTTTCGTCCTCTTTTTTTTTTCACTCTATCCAAATATCACTTAGAGAATAGCAGTTAGTTAGTTACCAAACAAATTTTACCAATGAAATCCTATGTCCTAACATAATTCCTCAAAATGAATCTAGATAAAATGATTGTAAGAAAAACATACCCGCTTGCGATTTGTCAGAATCTAACAAAAAAGTGATAATTTATAATTTATCTTCTAATAGCTCAAATATTCAGAATGGGATACACACACGACTAAAAATCATCTTAGTAGCTCTATACTTCCATTTCTCACATAAACCAAAGAGAGCCTGACGCGTTTGATAAAGAATCCAAATTAACGATCACAGGGTAGTGGTTGAATAACATAATTTGAACATGAAAAGATACATCCACGACAAAGCCAAGTTGTGGCAGAATGCCTTGAAGAGGAAGGCATAACATATTTTAGGCTAGCATGATGTGAAGGACCTGCGTGTGTGGTTTTGAAATTTCATTATTCATTGCAGAGTCTTATTTCTCATTCGGCCATACCCCATAGACCACACAAAGTAAGTATATAAAATAAAAGAGAAATTAATCTTTTAGTCTTTTAAGTTTTGACTTATTTGTAATTTAGTTCTTATATTTTGATTAAGTTTAACTCCATCTCTATAGTTTTGACTCGATTATAACTCACTTGTTGAATTTTGGCTTGTTATAACTTGATTTGTATAGTTTTAACTATTTTATAATTTGACCCTGACCTTTATTAGACATAATTTTATTTTTCTAAAACAAAGACTAAATTATAAAATGGTTAAAATTATAAGAAATGAATTGCAGCAAGTCAAAATTCAAGAACTACTGAATTACAACCAAGTTAAAACTATAGAAACTAAAAACTGAGTTACAAATGAATTAAAACTATAAAGGTTAACAGATTAATTTTCCCTAAAATATAAAAAAATTTATCTCAAAGTAGAAAAAAAGTTTGTCTCAAAGAATACCAGACATTCACTTAACTCCCCTTCACTTTTTTAACCGAAAGCCAAAAAACCTTAAACTTCTAACTCTTTAAAATTAAACAACTTTTCAACATATTTAATTTAGAGTTTGTTTGGATTAGTGGTGATAAAACTGACTTTTATTCCAACTAATTTTTACAAACTGAAGTTAGGATAAAAGTCAATTAGTGTAATGTGATTTATATTTGAATTTGAATTTATAAAAAGTCAGTTAAAAAAGTTAAAACTTATTTGGATGATTAATAGAAAAGTAAGTTTGGATGTAAATGACTATAAAGGATATGAATTTTATTAAATATTAAATAATGGTGATATTATATGATATTAATGTGATAATTATTAAAAAAATAATATTATAATTATAAAATAAAAATATTTGTTAGTAAGAAAAATTTGAAAATACATTGTAGATAATTAAATATGTATAATGAATAAACATGAATATAAATTAAAATTAAAAACTTTTGAACCAAGCTCTTCTCTGTCTTACTATTCAATTATACCTGTAATCTTATATATGTTGTGGATCAAAGGAACTCATAGTAGACCATTTTCAAAATCTGCTTTAAATTCCAATATGAGAAAAATTATCCTACAAATTAATCCACCCATCTAAACAAACCAAAAAAAAAAAAACCAATCTTTATACGAACCAAAATCCAAATATCACATTACACCTTATTGATTGGAGTTTTCAAGGCGAAAACACGTCACGTCGCCTTCATTTCCAGTGACGGGTTCACCTATCTTTTTCTAGTAATCGAATTATCAACGCCTCCCCTTCATCTAGATCTTCAGGTCACTTGCATCATTCCAACTCTTGAGTCTCTTCCTTCTGTCTCTGAATCTTACCTTCAAACTCTTCCTCCAAACATTCACTCAATCATTCTTCCTCCAGTTTACAGACACGAACGGAGCTAGATTCATTGAATGACATGATCTAGAATTCAAGGCACATATGGACAAAGTATCCAAAGAGAGCCAAGTTAGAGAACGAACAGATCGTTTAGAACAAGGAGCAAGTCAATATCAGCCAGGTCCATCCGAAAATAATGTAAAAATGATTTCAGAATACATGCCCAGATCTGAAGACACACTTGTGAGTACTGCGACAGAAGAAATTCAGCCGGCATCAAGTTAGGCACAAGTGAAATGGATCAAAGGTGAAGAAAAATGCCCAGATCTATGCTAATTAAGCACACGACCTCTGGTTTGATGGGTCACCGTTCCAAGTCTAAAAATATTGCAATCTTCGACTAAGCTTTGCTTCCAAAATCGCAGAACAAGCTAGGAAGAAGTAGAGAAGAATTTGATGGTTGCAAGGTACACCGCAACTGACCAGATCGAACGCCACACTGAAACCTCACCTTTGGCTGATCTAACGCATGCAACAGCCAAGAATGATAGTGCGAACTGGGGTGGAGAACACGCGAAGACCAAGCAACTGACGATGAAAGTGATATGTTCGCATGGCAAAAGAGGGATGTGCAGCTGTGAGCAAGAAGAGTGGGGAAGAAGAGAGAGAGAAGGGCAAATGTTTTTGAATGAGCATTAAATACTGTTTTTAAGAGGAAATGAGCTTATTAAAAGCTCAAAAGTAGCTTTCCTTAACATTAGAACGCAACTAACTTCTAGCACAAAATTAGTTAGACTAAAAACCCATCCAAACAATAAAAAAAAACACTCAAATAAATTCAAAACCTCAGTTTCACAGATTTCAAGTCACTTTTGCAAATTGAAAAGAAAATCCAAATATGCCTGTAGTATTTGCAGAATGCCGTGTAGAGTAAGGATGGAATGGCATTAAAACTCACAAATGAATACAAAGACTTGAATTAAAAAGAAAACCTAATCAGGATCGTTAATAAATTAAAATTCCTGTTGTACATCTTTGCCAAAGAACTAGATAAATATATAATTTATAGTTATTAGAATAACAAAATGTTCTGCTAATAAAAAAGGGACTAAATTAATTGAAAGTGCCGAAGAAGCACTCTCCAAACGATTCAAATAAAAGCTGATAGACTCATGATAACAAGATGGATAATTAAGAGTCATCTCTTCCAAATCTACAGAACTTGTCTTCAACATCCCAATTAGAACAGCCATCGAGTAGTACATGCTTCTTATTCTAAACTTCACTTTCTTCACTCCCTTCATTTCCTTCCTTTTAGTTCCTTTTTCACACAGTCTTACTGCTCCCTCAAATATATATTCCTCGGGGCATGCCTG
This sequence comes from Neltuma alba, assembly GCF_004799145.2. Classification (NCBI taxonomy): domain Eukaryota; kingdom Viridiplantae; phylum Streptophyta; class Magnoliopsida; order Fabales; family Fabaceae; genus Neltuma; species Neltuma alba. Next base: position 49,195 of record NW_021637640.1, on the reverse strand, counting down.
AGATACCAAAACAAGACGTTAAATACTACGCCCGGTCCTATATAAGATCAAGTATAGGAAAAATGTAAACACACGTACCATTTTGGACTCGTGGAAAGGCTCATCGCTCACAAAGGTTAGAGTTTCTAAATTTGATATCCTTTTCAGGAAAGCAATTAGAACATCTCCCACATTATCATAATCCTCCTCTTTTGGGCACGACTTGTAATAACAAAAACATCGTTCAACACGTATTTCAAAGTGGTGAAAAGTTCCAAATGAAATGGATGGGTTCCCACATAAATCCTGCATAGCGGTAAAAAAAGAAAAACCAATTCGCTTCATTTTTCATATATATTGTGCGCTATGAAGAGCTTAGCAAAAAATAATTTATCTAGCTTTCTTAATCAAGTAAGTAGCTCTTAAATTAACAACTAAAAAAGTATTGTTTTTAGTCCTTTCTAAATTCACTTATATAAAGGAAGAGTTTTTAGATTTCAGAGTATAAACTATAATATATGGGGCTCAGATTCAAGAACTAACCTTGAGCATACCCGTATTTATGTGTAGCAGTCTTGCCCAACGCATAGCCTCAAATAATTGAATGAACAAATTCAAATTCTGGAACCTCAAATGAGTGATAACGGCAACATCCAAACACTTGAACGTCCTCCTTGCATCATAACGAAGTCTTGGAGGAGCCCCTGTCCAGCTAACGCTTTGCAGATTAGGCGCAGAGATCTCAACTACAATAATCTCATTGTCCTTATTATTCATACCATAACTCAAGGCTCGTAGGTTTTCAGTAATGATCCTCACAGCTTTGAAGTTGCGACAATATTGAATGGTTGCATTCTCCAAACATGAGCTTCGTATTGCAAGGTCTACTTGTTTTGCTGAGACCCTCGCTCCCTTGATAGAACTAAGGAATAAACTTTTTAAGGATGGAAAACTCTGAGAAACCTAGTCACCAACTGAATCCTCAGTTTCAATAAATTCCATATGTGGAGTCTCAAGAGAAGCCAGTTTCATCTCAGGAAGCTTTACCGAGACAAGTCCCCTCATGTTAAGTTTCAGAACTTTCAAGGACTGAAATCTGGGGAGGCTTCCGAAGATGGAAGGGAGTTGGTAGTAAAGATAGAGTTCGTCGACATGAAAAGTTTGAAATAATTTATTGATCCACTCGTCCTGAAGGCTACGGTGTTGGTCTATCTTGCAGAAAGATGAGAAACGAAGTTTGTTAATTTTGAAAGCATGAGGACGATGTTGGGGAAGAGAGTTCATGAAATTGAAGACCTGTGGGCATGCACAGTTGCGAGTATAGGGATTAGAAAAGATGAAGGAGGGGGTAGTTGTGCATAGGGTTTGGAACCTCCTAGACAAGACTCTACATCTTGCTACGTCAGTAATTGTAAGGAAAGAGAAAACGTGTTGAAAAATTTCATCTGGTAAATGGCTTAGTGATTTTCTTGGCTCCATTTCCATTGAGTGAATCACTGCAGTTATACACAGCCAGCAATGAGTGAAACTTGAAACATGGATTCTTGATCAATGATTGCAGAAACATTCATGATTTAAATTAGCATTAATCACGTTAGTCTAGCAAAAAATTAGGAAACCATTCGCACAATTTGAACGCCTAATTGTGTAAAATCACAGGTGCATCTCTGACCTATTTTCATGATCTTTAAAACATCTTTCAGTCTCTTAAATCGACAGAATAATTCATATATATATATATATATATATATATATATAAACGGACATGATATCAATAAGATAGGAATTATTATTTATATCTTGTTCAGATAAAATAATATTATCTACAAATAATTAATTTTCAACCATTTTTAAATTTAAATTTAAGATTTTCTATTTGAATTCATCACTTAAGCCCCTCATATCTACAAAAAGAAATAGAATTCTTTATATAAATTTACAAATAAAAATGTTTTACCAAGGAAGAAAACAATGGCTTGCAAAACTTACTATCTGAAAATGAGGAAAATTTGGAACCTTGGACAATTACAGAAGTTATAGGATATGAAACCGTTAAAAGAGAAGAAGAATGTAAATATGTATAGAGATCAAACAAAGCCCACAATTAAAATGTAAGTAACATAGAAATACGAAAAACACAGGTTCCAGGAACAACTACCTCAATATGATGATTGTGACCTTTCTCCCCAAATCATTATAGACCCATTTTTATTGATACCGGGCGATGCTTTTTATCCTTAAGGTTCTTTGTCTATCTATCCTCAATCTACGTATTATCTATTACTCAGTGTATTTATAAAGACACAGCATCTAAATGAAGGATAATACCACATAACACAGATCAAATAACTTTCATTTAGACTTGTCATCAAGAGATTGACTCAAAATAATTAGTAAAATTTATACTATAATTCTCATAAGATACCGAGCTGTTTAGTTATCACCACAAACCAAACCTTTTCAGTTTCATCAATCATCAATCATCAACCATCAACCATCAACTAGGTCTGCAAAACTTACAACTTTCGTAACATATATAATAGACGAATCATCGCATATATTAAAAACTATTAACCAAATATTATGATTAGCGATAAAGACATGCCAAAATTCTGTGCACACTGAAACATAAGGTGGTGATATCCAAGCCCAGGCTAAAGCATCAAACTTTCAGACACGATACACAAATGAAGATAAGAAATAGTGGAGTTAAGAGCCCCAAATCACATAAAGCATCAAACTTTTCGATATGAAACGAAGATAACTCCAAATCACATCCATTAAAGGATACAAGGAAATAGCATAAAGTAGCGAGCACAAGCTTGTTACCAACGTCTTCACTAACGCAGAAAGATGGAAGAAGAAAAAAAGGTTTGGAGAATTTGGTCCCAAACTTACTTAGGAAAACAGAACAAGACAAGGAAAGAAGAGAACAAAGAATAGAACACACTCACCGGAGGCGGAGACGACGATCTGATTTGTCCGACGACGGTGGCAGGAAGTCGCGGATCACTTTGCTCGCTCGGCCACAAGATGGGTCAGCTTTAACGTTCAGAGTAAAAGGGCAAGTTTTTCACTTTTTCCAATAGCCGGTGGGTAAGGGTGCGTGTCCCTTTTTGTTTTGGCCCCTTCTTTTTCGAGGGTAAGCGTGTTCGGTTCGGGGAGGAGAATGATTTGAGAGAAAAGCAAGGTTTTTAATGTTATTCTGCTTGATTTAGGGGGTGTTTGGATGGAAACCAAACTATAGTTTTAAAAGTATTTTTGCAGTATACGAAGTAAATATGTAGAGGAGTTTGTCTTGTTTTGCGAAAAAATATTTTTGGAAAGCACTTTTGCACAATCCCAAACACCCCCTAGGAAGGAAGACAGATATTTTTATGGACAATTTTACTTTTATTTTATTATAATATGGTTATAAATGATTTTTTAATATACAAGGTAACAGTTTTTTTATAAGATAAGATCAGATCACAATTTTATAATTATCAAGATTGAATAAGTACAGTTGGCAAAAAAAAAAAAAAGATTGGCATCTTTAATTAAAATTAAGATAATAAATTGACCATGTATTATTCATTAACATTAAATAGTTTGATATTTTTTTTATTTTATCAATAATTTAAGGATTAAAGTGCGTTCAATATTTCAGAAATATTTTTTTAAGTACACTTGATGCAGTAAAATTATGTGTGGTGTTATTTTATCCTTAGAGTATTTAAAATGGGCAATTTTCGTCTTCTTCTTTCCAGTTGGGCATCTCCATATTTTAAAAGCTGCCATATGTCTGCTTCAAATTCGTTCCACTAATTCCTTCCACCCCCACCCCATATTATAACTCAAGGCCCGTAGGTTCTCAGTGATGATCCTCACAGCTTTGAAGTTGCAACAATATCGAATGGTTAAATCCTCCAAACACGAGCTTCCTATTGCAAGTTCTAATTATTTTGCTAAGACCCTCGCCGAGGTGATTGAAAAAAGGAATAAAGCTTTTAGGGATGGGAAACTCTCAGAAACCCACTCACCAACTGAATCCTCAGTTTTAATAAATCGCATATGAAGAGTCTCAAGAGAAGTAAGTTTCATCATCTCAGGAAGCTTTACCCAGGCGAGTCCCCTCATGTTAAGTTTCAGCGAACTTTCAGGGACTGAAATCTGGGGAGGCTTCCGAAGATGGAAGGGAGTTGGTAATAAAGATAGAGTTCGTCGACACGAAAAGCTCGAAATAATTTATTGATCCACTCGTCGTGAAGGCTACGGTGTTGGTCTATCTTGCAGGAAGATGAGAAATAAATTTGGTTAATTTTGAGAGCATGAGGAGGACGACGTTGGAGAAGATTGTTCATGAAGTTGAAGACATGTCGGCATGCGCAGTTGCGAACACGAGGATTAAGACTAGGTTCAGAAAAGAAGAAGGAGGGGGCGGTTGTGCATAGGGTTTGGAACCTCCTGGACAAGGCGCTCAATCTTGCTATGTTTCTAATGCCGAGGAAAGAGAAGATGCGATGAAGAATTTCATCTGCTAAAATTGCTCAGTGAATATCCCGCCTCTACTTCTTCCATTGGGTGAATCCCCAGCTAAAATTATAAACAGCCGGCCCTAATAATGAATGAAGCTTGACACTGAGCTTCGGCGCTGATGAGAGTGATGGCTGTGGTGAGATCTACAAAGTCCGAGTACAATTTGAATAATCCAAATTTAAAATTTTTGAGTAATAATTTTTAAATAATAATTTTTTTGTAAAAACAGATAGTTGAGAGATTATCTTTGTACTAAGTTGTGTACCCATCAAAATAATTTTTTTAAGAAAATAAAAGTTAAAAAAACATAAATCCAAAAACATGGACGTAGAAATATTCGTAATTTAAATTGGCATGAATCACATTAATCTAGCAGAAAATTAGGAAACTATTCACCTTATTTGAATGCCTAACTCTAAAAATTTACAGGCGCCCATCTCTCACTTATTTTCATGATCTTTAAATCATATCGATCAAAAGAAAAAAGGCCCCTTAAATCAGGAGAATAATTCTCATGCATATACACACACATACGTAACAAAAACAGATATGATATCCATAAATATAAGATACTTTGGTCAGAAAAAAGAGGATAAATATAAGATAGGAATTATCTTATCGAATCTTGTTCATTAGATTCAAAATATTATCTACAAATAATTAATTTTTAACTTTTCTAAAACTAAATTTAAGATTTCCTATTTGAATTCATGGCTTATACTATGCCCATCATATATAGAGAGATAAATTCACTATCAACAAAATGAATCTTTTGTATAAATTTGGAGATAAAACGTTTCATCGAAAATGTAAGAAAATAATGAGGGAGAGGACAGAAGGGTAACTGGGAACTGCGAAGTGTTTAGAGGGAGAGAAAATAACGATAGAACTCAACAGTTGGGTGAGAATAATTAAGGGCGACGCTGCTTATTTATATCATTAGGATGACCATATGTTAGGAATGTGAAATTTATAATATTCCAAAATGCTAGGAAATATTCCTTGCTAATTGCCATCCAAGTAAGAATCCCCACATTAAATACAATATCAGGTAATAATTTTAATTTGTATTTTAATTGGTTATTTATTATAATAGAGGAAATGGATGAAAATTAAATGTATAATAATATCTATTAATTATATTTATTCATTTATTAATTGTCCTCTTATTTTTTATTTCTCTTTTACTTTTTACTTTTTATGACCAACTATAACAATAGCAAAACTTTATTATATTTTATAGCCAGCGTTGAGTGCTGAACGGGTGTGGATCCTCTCATAATTCTTTTTTCTCATTTTCTTCTCAAAATCTCATTTTCATCATTAGATCAAATAATAGATGATTCAGATTTGATATTTTAAAAAAGTAAATATCTACCTTCTCTCTCATATTTATGTAATATTATAATGATAGTTTTATAAAGTATAAAATTTGAACCATCTATTATTTAATTCAACAATGAAAATCAGATTCTGAGAAGAAAAGGAAAATAAGGAATTCTGAGAGTATCTCTTCCGGTGCTGAACACGGAATGCAGACGCATTTGTGAGAGCCTTTAAAGTGGACCATTTATAACATATGAAAAAGGACAATATATATTTTTTATGCAATGTCATACTGTAGATTTCCTTTTAAAAAAATAGGAAAAAATTCACTTATTTAAAAATAAGTTTCTTTTCATATTTAATAATTTAATCTTTATCATCCATAACTTGTTTGACATTTTGAATCATCAATTAATCATCTTATATGATAAAAATATTACTCAACTAATTATTCTACACGGCAATAAATTATTTCTTGTGCTTCTGGCAGTATACACGGTCTTCTTCAAACTTTGCTAACTATAAATTTTCATGAAAATAAATCTGAAAAAATGTGCTCATTTTTAAGAGTAGATAATAAAAATATTTTGCTTTTTCACTCAAAAAATTAAGTATTTTCCTAACAAAACTCATCATAACTCTTTATATTAACGTTCAATTAATATTACCTAAAAATTTTATCAATTATTAGCAATAATTTTTAAAAATAAAAATTCTACTAAAAATCATGAAACTCAAGTCATGAACACGATATATACGTTATGGCTAATGACAAGATAATAGTACAATGACATTGGCTATCAGACAAAAAGTAACCGTACTAATAACACACGAGTTGCTTTTTTTTTTTAATAAAAAATCTAATTATTTAATAAATAATAAATACTTTTTGATCTTTTTATAACATTTTTATCATATATAATGAACGTTAAAAAAATTGGTCAAGCCTTCATAAATACTAATGTCATAATGGTTGAAGTGATGGGAAAAAAAAAATCCATAAAAGCACGAAAGTCCTCCTTCCTGAGTTGTAGAAGCAGCTTGCTTAGCGGCAATTCAGTTAAGTGCAATTCCTATAGATTATAGGGATGAAAAAAGTTCTATACATAGAAATAGAAATATATTGCATTATAACTAAAATTTAAAACATAGAAAGAGATTTAAAAAGAAAAGAGAGAAAGGATAACCTCACCAACTTTTTTTCACATCTCTTAATTTTAGGATGCCATGAAGGGCAATCCATCCCTAACATCATTTTCAAGCAAAAGGTCCCCTAATAAGTTTTTTTTTAGTATAGATTAAAGACACTCATACATGTTATGGCTATCATCCTAGTAGTTAGTCAAGCAAATGTATAGTTGTTGTTGATGATATAAAATACATTGGAGAGAAAATTTTTCTCTTTATTATTTGAAATGATGACAATAAACATACGTGGAGGCCAAAAAATAGCTCTGATACCAGTTAATATAAAATACATAAGAAAGAAATAATGAGGGAGAAATTCTTTATTCATAAGTGCAAGCTTTGATACCAATTATTATAGCGTACGTAAGAGGAAGAAAGAGAAATTCTTTATTCATGTTATTTTATGCACACAAAAATTATTTAATCATATTTTAATTCAGATATAATTCTCTAAAATTGGTTATCCAAATATTTAGATTTTGAATAACACCAAATAAATTTTACAGATTTTTTATAATGTGAAAATATTTAAAATCAAATTTCTCTTAATTTAAACAATTAAATTCACAAATAAAATAAATCTATTACTATTATAAGGAAGGGGTCTCTGCAGGGCCATCTAGAAGCGCAACAAGTGACACAACCAGAAAGGAGATAAATACACCAATTTTTTAATCATTTTGAAATAAAGAGTCATCTCTTTTACTAATTAATAAATCATTTAATAATTATTTTATTATTGCATATATTGGTTGCCCCACGTTTAGGATCATGCAATATGGAACGTGGGTAGATTATTTCATTATAAGTAATATTTGTAAATATTGGTTGGCCCACGTTCTCTTTTACTAATTAATAAATCATTTAATAATTGTTTTATTATTGGATATATTGGTTGCCCCACGTTTAAGATCATGCAATATACGTGGGTAGATTATTTCATTATAAGTAGTTTTTGTATATATTGGTTGGCCCACGTTTTCTTTTACTAATTAATTACTAGTTAATAAATCATTTAATAATTGTTTTATTATTGCATATATTGGTTGCCTCACGTTTAAGATCATGCAATATGGAACATGGGTAGATTATTTCATTATAAGTAATTTTTGGATATATTGGTTAGCCCACGTTTAGGATCATGCAATATATAATAGTAATAGAAAAAATAATGATTTTCACTATATAAAGAGTAGGAGACTATGGATTTATTCTAGTTAGCAAATTCCTCCTATTGTTATCGCACCATCAATGTTCTCCAAGTGTTCACATGGCTCCTGCATTTGATTCAGTTCGTGCTATTAACCCATGCAGACAAAATTGGAAAATCAAAGTTCGTGTGGTTCGATTATGGACTATGCCCGGAAGCTACTCTCATGAAGAGATATCATCCCTGGAAATGATTCTCAGGGATGAGGATGTAAGTGTTTTAATTAATTTAGGCATCTTACTTCTTGTGTTCTAAGAGTTATTTTCTTACAGGGTGACAACATCCATGCTACAGTTAAGATTGCCTTCCTTCCACGACATCGCAAGAATTTTGAAGAGGGAAAAACATATGTAGTGTCGTATTTTTATGTTTCTCCCAATACAAGCTCATATCGAACCACTGATCATCCCTATCGGGCAAACTTTATTTTTTCCACTTCTGTTCGACCATATGTGGATGATGGCAAAATAAACAACTTTGGTTTTGCATTCCGTTCATTCTCTGAAATATTATCCGATCAGTTTGATGATCGATATCTAATTGGTAGGCTGTTATATAAGTGTTGGATATGTGAGTATTATGTTAAAATTATTTGTGGTAGGCTAACTCTATATTTTCTCTTGTAAATGTCATCGGGTTACTAACTGGAGTGGGAGAAAAAGAAGAATGCAATGTCAACGGACACACACAGTTTAGGCTTGATGTAGAGTTAACGGATGAAGGGTACACTCTTATTTTGAGTTTGTTTCTCTCAATTTAACCAAGTCAATGATTAAAAACTTGGGTTTAGAGTGGAATTTTTTCTTTTTGTTTATTTCATTTTGACAAGAAGGAAAAACTGGAGTGTACATTGTGGGGAGATTTTACTAATGAAGTTCTGCAGCATGTGTCTCGTGTCCATACTGGTTCTATTATCATCATCATTCAACTGTGCAAAGCAGTGTTTAAAGAACCGGACCGGACCGGACGGTCCGACCGGTCAAACCGTCAGCCGGAGTCTTCTCCGGCTTGGTTCAGATCTAAAACTCGTTCTGGAGGTTGGACCGTGTTTACCCGTCATTTGATCCCTATTAAGCCGTCAACCGTTATAAATCCGGGAACCGGAGCGAGTATATGAAAACCGTCTGTCCAAAATCCTGTCCATACTTCCACCTCAAACTTGAAAGCTCCATCTTCTTTCTTTGCTCTTGCTCTGCAAGTTCGCCATTTTTCCTTTGCAATTGAAAGTCCATTCGACTTCTCAGCCACTCTGAATGTCTGTAAGGGAGGTGAGGAGGCATGGATGCATGACAATGAAGGACGGAAGAAGAAGGAAAATAGCGTCTGAAATGAGAAAAAAGAGAACGAAATACAAAAAGAAGAAAGAAGGCCAGGGAGGAAGACGGGAGTACGAAAATAAAAAAGAAGAATTGGTGAGCTTTCGAGAGAGACTGTGATATGCAACAGTCAAAGAGAAACAGACCTCAAAAAACTCAAAAGAAGACTTGGAAATGACAAGTTACGGTGGATAAAAAAACACTAAAAATTGAAATATATTAATTATCACATCAAAACTTTCATACGTCAGATTCTTCGGCTAAGGATGTGAAGCACGAGTACCAAAATAGAGAAATGGATTATATTAATAAATATTTATATTGAATTATTTATTATTTATTATTTCTGCTTTATTTAAAAATTAATATGAAACTGATACTTTTATTTTAATTCTCTTCCCTAACATGAAATTCAAATATTTAATTGTTTTTTAAATTACCTAAAAATTATATTTTTTATTTTTTGCACATATATTATTATATATATATGTTATACTATTTTTTTATTTAATTATTATGTTACCGGTCCAACCAGACGGTCTAACCGATCTGACCGTTTGAACCGTGACCCGCTGATCTATCTGGCTTGACGTTCGATCCAGCTTTTAAAACATTGGTGCAAAGTTAGGGAGTTTAAAGGTCTGATACTGTTTATTTGACACTATAGTCACATTGGGTTCCTTTAAACAATAATAAATCTAATTTTGTTCCATGTAATGGCATGACAGGAAGGAAAAAAGTCTCTAATTCCATGTACTCTTCCCGTCTCCTGATTCGCGGAGTTTCTTGTGTGCCATGTTTGCAACTTCATCAAGAAGAACACATTTCATGCTTTTACCCCTGCTAGTAAGAATTGCAGTTAGGTACTGTACTTTTACACATGAATATGATAGCATGATAAACAAGGTAAAGTAGGCCGGGATTTTCTACCTGAGATCTAAGAGATTTATCTTCAGAGTTGTCTTGAACGTATTCCCCCTCTCATAAAGCTTAAATCGCCCACAGTCGTTAATCAACCCGACAACATCTGCATTTTGTATCAATTGCTGACTATCTTATAATCCATAGAAGTGTTGATTGCGAACAGAGTAAATTGAAGAAAATTTTGCAATTACCTCTTAAGATATTATTGGGTGGTTTTTCTTTGACTATCTTATAAAGAGGCAAGGCATCATATACGTTCCGTGGGATATCATTGCCTTCATATAGGATGACTTGGGTAAATCTGTGAAATATGATAACATAAGGGTGATCACAAGGCATAAAGTGATTATAGTAGTGACTGTTAATTGCATTGAATCCCTTGAAGTAGTAGCATTCTCCCTCTCTAACAATCATCCGGAATTTGTTTAGCATATCTTTCTCAGTGACTATGGCCTGGATTTTTGTTAACTGTGAAATATAGACATCATAAGTATTACATGATTATAAAAGTATGAATGCAAACATAAATTAGCAAAGCCATACCTCCCTGTCCATTAGAATAAAGTTGAGGGTTTTGATTTTACCCTTATGTGTATATTGAACATCATTGAATACTCGAATAACAGAGATGCATATGGGTATGGTGAGGCAGTCTGAATCTATACTTGTGAGAGGTAGGTCCATCACGTTATCCATTGCCTGCTATTACGTGTGAGTAGAGGTAACTATATGAGAATTGAGGGATTCCATCCGTTGTGATTCTTTTATAGACTTTGTATAGGGTGCTATTGGTAAGGGATATCATGGCATGTTGGCTTATTTGTGCGCTTGTTAACTGCCTCACTTGCCATGATTGAATACATGGCCCTAAAATGTGGAGTAGTGCATCTTCATGATATGCTATTTATGTGGGAGGCATAATAGAAATATTTGTACATATGTAATTTGCGCTTTTAAAAATCTATCCATAAAAAACGCATAGTTTAAATGCTTCCATGTCTATTTATATTGGTAAAAAGGGTTTATTGAGGCATAATATCATACCTGTGAAAATAATAGTGCCTAATAAAATATTAAACCACCAATATGGACTATGACTCGGGAAATGGAGAAATAAAGTTACAGAACAGTGATCGCTATGTTCCTCTGTCGATTTGTTACGTAGATATTGGAATATTGATAAATTCAGATTTGTTATGTCAGTTCATACAAAACAGTAATTGCTATGTAAATTATTAAAAAAAAAAGTGTATCTTATCTTATTAAAGATTAAAGATTAATAGACAAATCCCCGTCAATCAATATAATAGTTTATTATACTTAATTTTTAATAGCCTTTTTAATAGAGCCAGATTCAGTTAAAATCTCCACGTCCCCAACTTAATTTGAAACAGTCAAATCTTTTAAATATTGTTGTTTCATATTATTATGAAAATAATTATTTTTATTATTATAATCAAAGTACATAGTATAATATCTTAAGTATGATAGAACAAAATATAATAACGTAATATATCATCACATGCCGTATATGTAGTATACTATTATAGCTATAATAAATATAATATTATATAAAATATGATGTAATATAACTTTGTGATTATAATATATATTACGTAATGTATATTTAAATTATTTGCTCTAACCCCTCCTGCTACCATTTATGTAAATAAAAATATTAATTTTAGACCAAAATGGAAATACAACGAAACAAAACTTGTAACATTATGTACAAAGAAGTCTTTTGCAATCTGACTATTTGATTAATTAAAAAACTCTTTACTTCTATAATTTTTCATTCAGATTACACATGGTCTATCTTTAACGCTTTATTAACCTAAATACAATTAATGAATTGATTCTTTATCCTGTTGTTGAAAACAAGTAGCATATTTTTCTAAGTTTTGCACTATCTAGGTCGATGAGACCAAGACGTAGAATATAATATTTTAAATATAAAATTTATTTTGTAATGTAAATTTATTATTATATAAAAATAGAATATAAAGTCAGATTTAATGGGAGGCTGTCAAGTAGCAGCTCGTGTCAGATAAATGTGTCTTATTTTTCTATTTTTTTACGGCAATTAACATAAGCTTTTCACAGTAGTTTTGAGTAGGACGTCTATGCCATTGATATTAAAAGGTAGAAGACTTTATTTTATTGCATCTTATTGATGTGTAATCATATTTTTATTTAAAAAAAACTGAAGTATATAATACTGAGTTCAAGCAAGATTGTGCCCTTAGGACATTATAGCATTATTTTCATTTTAATAGAATTTAAAAAGACTTGTATATAGTGTTGTTTCTTCAAATTTTTAACACTTAAGGTTCATTATTATATTGACAACTAAAATATTTAATATTTATTTTACATATTAGATTCAGAATAAAAATCTTGAATAAATATTTTCAATTTTAAATTAATAAAAACCTAAAAATCAAATAACTATATTTTATGATCTCATTTTTATTGTAAACATATGTGTGGGATCTTATATCAAGAACATGAAGCAATAACTAAGAAAAAATGAACTAAATTATACAGGTGTATTTTAAATCTCAAATTGGAAAAAATAAAAAATTTAAATAACTATTTATATATATATATATATATATATATATATATAAGTGGATACTTGGTCTTCTACCAAAATTAAGTGCTTCAATCACATTTATACATAACAATGTTATAAGTGAAGTCAATTTGTTTTTGTAATGACATATGGTTAATTGTGATTATATTAGCAAAACATGCTAGAAAAGTATATAAAATATAAGAGCAAGACGCTCTAAATATTTTGAAAATAATGATCTTAAATGATAGAAACATCACAAAAAAGAATTTCAGTACTACTTACAAAGCAACTTTTTATAATCTTTTATCTTGAGCATATATATGATTTTTTTTTTTGGTGACAGAAGTATATATATGAATTTAACTAATTTAACTGATCACTGCATAGTTATTGAACTTTTTATAATATATGAAAAAATACTAATTCAAACCCGTGCATTGCACGGGTACCGTACTAGTTATATATAAAGCAAACGACTAAATTAAAAACAGCTTAAACAGATCTAAGCTGAGCCCTTTGTGAATGAAAGAACAGGGGAAAAAATTCAAGTGGACAACCTTTTTCAGGGGAAAGCTGAAGCTCAAACTGACCACAATTGTCCGCCAACTAAACGACCAAGTTTAGAAGACCCAAAGTGTTAAAAAAAATCCCAAGAAAATGCAAATGGGCTTTCGAGACATTACTACAAATATTCTGGCATGTGGCTCAAAACAGAAAAGGCCCAAGTCTGTAATAAAATTAAAACCAATCCAAAAAATGTTGAAGCCCAAATTCAAAGATGCCCAATTCGAAACAAGATTCATAATTAATTTAAACGAGAGGACAAAAACATCAAGGGCCAGCGCACCGAAGCAACACTGTGCAACAAAATTTTCTAAGATATTGAGCAATCCCAAACAGAAAATTACGAAGTCCAGTTCCAGAAAGTAAAAATTTAATGAAGCCCATGTCTACTGGAAGAGTGAAACGAACAGTTCTTTCCTTCTTGGTTTTTTTTTTTTGGAAATCGAGGCCAACAATGTATGTGCAGCGATTGCACTAAAATATGCTAAAAAATTCATGTTCAAATCTTCAATAATTTTTAAAATATTTAATTTTTAATTGTTGGCTTTTAAATAATAAAATCATTTCTTTAAAAAAACTAATAGTTAAGATATCATCTTTATTTTAGATTTTCTACAAAATTAAAATAATTATTTTTAGAAAATAAAAACAAAAATAACATAAACAATCCAGCTGAAAATTAAGAAACTATTCACCTAATTTGAATGCTTAATTGTGTTTATTTACAACTGTTGGCAAAAAAAAAAAAAAATACAAGCACACCTCTGAGCTATTCTCATGATCTTTAAACGGTTAGACCGTATGTATTGTGAAATTTTGTTGAAGCTGTAATGAAAAGAATGAACTTTCCTTATAAGTGGATCAAGATCATCCTTACTTGTATATATTCTGTGTAGTATCAAGTTCAAGTGAATGAGAAATTTACTCTAGTCATCATTCCAAATAAGGGTATTAGGTAAGGAGATCCTTTATCCCCCTACTTATATATCCTCTCAGCAAATATTCTTTCTTGCATGATATCCCAACTTCATTTTAGTGGATTGTGGGAGGGCATTAAAATTTGGAAAGTAATGCTTTTAATAATCCTTCAACCTATTTCTCACTTCTCTATGTTGATGATTCTCGTTTATTTTTGGAAAGTAATGCTTTTAATTTTTTATCAGCCAAGCTTGTCTTAAAAATGTATGCTCTTTGGTCAGGACAGGAATGCAATAAGAGTAAATCTTTCATTGTATTTAGTCCTAATGTCTCACACAGTGATAAGCTCAATCTTTCCAAACTTCTGGGACTTCATTTTTCTTCAAAACTGGGTAAATATCTTGGCACTTAGGTTGATCCAGGCAGAAGCAAGACCTCCATTTATCATCAAGTTCTTGATGCTATAAATAGAAGAATCAATGCTTGGCAGGGACAACTTCTTTCGCAAGCATCTTGACTAACTTTAATCAAATCAGTCTTGGCCTCAGTCAACATACATATCTTGTCTTGTGTGAAGCTACCTAAGACTATTTGTGACAAGATAGATGCTTCTTGCACTAATTTTTTTCGGGGATCCTCAAATCATAGGAACAACATTCATCTTTTCAGAAGAGACAAGTTGTTCCAACTAGTTGATCAAGGAGGACTAGGTCTTCGTCCTGCAAAAGTTGTAAATCAAGCATTGCTAGCTAAGTAGGTATGGCGCATACTCTCTGCTGCTAATTCATCTTTGCTTGCTTCTACTTTGAGGGTGAAATACTTAGACATCAACACTCCTTCAATTATAAAATTGCCATATAACTCTTCTTGGATTTGGAAGGGCATAGCTGAACACGCTAATATCATTATGGGGAAGCTTAAATGGAGATTAGGTAATGGTAGGAATGTTCCTTTAAACCACCATCTTTGGTGGCCCATGCAGTAAGATGGCAATCGAATTAACCATGTTGTATTCGTTGCTGATCTTTTAGTGCATGCTCCTTCTGCTTGGAACCCTATTTCTTGGAATAGATCTCTTGTCAAATCACTTTATTCAAGAGAAATAGCAACCTCAATTCTCTCTTTGCCGATCTCTATTTTAAATTCCCCTGATCTCATCACCTGGTCTGGCAATTCTTCGGGTCAATACACAGTTCGAGATGGAGTTAAGCAAATTTGGCCACAAACAGTTGCTCTTAATTCAAGCTTGGATGAATTTTGGACCCTTCTTTGGACAATGAAGTTACCTTATAAGCAGCTTCTATTTATCTGGAAACTTTTGAATAAAGCTTTGTCGTCTTTTGATATCCTGAACCATCACCATCTTAATGTTTCTGGATTATGTGTCTTTGGATGTGATGTGAACGAAACATTGGAGCATCTGTTTATTACCTGTCCCTTCACAAAAGCAATTTGGTTTGGTGGTTTGTCCATTAGACTTTTAGCTTCAAATTTTGATGACTTCATCCTTTGGGTCAAGCAAACACTAATTCAGCTGTGTAAAGATAATCACCAACACATAGCTCATGGAATCATCTGCCTTCTCAAGACTATTTGGAGGAAAAGAAATTTGGTTCTACATCAAGGGGTGAAAATTTCGCCAATCTCAGTTATTCAAGAATTTAAGCAAGTTCATTCTTTTACGGAATTTGCTTTTAAGCTTTGCCTCAGTGATAGAGCAGCTAACAAATTTGCTCAACTTAATAAGGATCATCTAATTCTTAATCCTAATGGTTGGGATGTTTTGTTGTTTAAATACAAGAGGAATCGAATTCATTACTGCCAGGGAGTAATTTGTTATTCTGGTCAATGCATTAAACAATTTCTTTGGAGAAACACGGCTACTACTGGCACTGAATTTCATTCAAAATGTCTTCATGCTGCTCTCTATTGGATCAATAACGCTAGTGCCATGACGCTTCACTCGGAGCCTCCTCTTCACTTCCACTGTGTTGGTAAGTACTTCTTACATTTTCCAGTTCGGTCTTCTCATATCTCATCCATCACTTGGCAAGAAGTTCTTTCTCTTATTCATAACTTCTCTTCTTACTATATTGATGTAATGCCTAGAAGTAGTTTTTTTCCTTTTAATATGGCTAATATAGGTTATCTGACTGTATGTAATATTTAAACTCTCTTTTTTAATATCATTTTGTCGTTGTTCAAAAAAAAAAAACCGTATCTATTGAAAGGCCTCTTAAATATAAGATGGGAATCATCTTTGAAGATACAAGATATTGCCTACAAATAATTAATTTTTAACTATCCTAAATCTAAATTTACGATTTCCTATTTGAAGTCATGGCTTGTATTATGCCCATCATATAAAGGGAGATGAATTCAACATAAATTGTGTGAATCTGGTAAATTGCTCAGTGAATATCCCGCCTCCGCTTCCTCCATTGTGTGAATCCCTAGCTAACGCTATACACAGCCGGCGTTAACAATAGATGAAGCTTGATACTGAGTTTCAGCGCTCGTCACAATGATGGTTGTGGGGAGATCTACAAAGTCTAAGAACAATTTTAATAATTCACTGAATAATAATTTTTAAATAATAAAAATTTTTTAAAAGAAAAACTAATGGTTAAGAGATTTACCATTAATATAATTTTTTTAAGAAAATAAAAGTAAAAAACATAAACCCAAATTAGGGTGATTAGCACCCAAACTCAATCCCAAACATTGGATGCAGAAACGTTCATAATTTAAATTGGCATTAATCACACTAATGTAGAAGAAAATTAGGAAACTATTCACCTGATTTGAATGCCAAAATTGTAGAAATTTACAGGCGCACATCTCTAACTTATTTTCATGATCTTTAAATCATCTCGATCAAAAGACAAAAGGCCCCTTAAATCAGGAGAATAATTCACATTCATATACACACGTATATAAAGAAAAGGGATATGACGATATCGATAAATATAAGATAGGTTGGCGCAAAAAAAGAAGATAAATATAAGATAGGAATAATCTTTTCAAATCTTTTTTATTAGATTCAAAATATTATCTACAAATAATTAATTTTCCACTTTTCTAAAACTAAATTTAAGATTTCCTATTTGAATTCATGGCTTATAGTATGCCCATCATATATAGAGAGATAAATTCAACATAAACAAAATGAATCTTTTATATAAATTTGGAGATAAAAACGTTTTATCAAAAATGGAAGAAAATAATGAAGGAGGGAAGAGAAGGGTAACTGCGAAGTGTTTAGCAGGAGAGAAAATAACGGTAGACCTCAACAGTTGGTGGAGAATTATAAATTGAGGTATTTTAAAGAAAAAAATATAAATTTGAAAAATAAAATGAATTGAAATTTTAAGTATTAGCCCTCTAACTCATTTTTATATTGAGGATATGAGTATTAAAAAAAAATAATATTTTGAAGGGATGCCAAACACCAACTTAGCTCCCACACGTTACTTTGTTTCCGCTAATTTAGTTGATAAAAATGGGAATCATATCATGCAAAAACTTGAATAAAAAAGAAAACCTAATCATGATCATTAATAAAGTAAAATTCATGCTGTATATAAGACCTCGTCAACCGGAGGTAGTAGCTCTTAAATTGAAGGCTAAAGGAGTATTATGTTTAATCTTTTTTTTTTTAAATTCACTGGTACTCCAATTCAAGAGGACTAACCGTGAGCATTTCCGTATCTATGTGCAGCAGTCTTGCCCAACGCATGGCCTCAGATAATTGAACGAGCAAATTCAAATTGGGGAACTTCAACAGATCGATAATGTCAACATCCAAACTCGATCTTGAACGTCCTTTCATCACAACAAAGTCTTATAGGAGCGCCTTCCCAGCTAACGCGTTGTAGATTAGGTGCAGAAATCTCAACTACAATCTCATCACAAATTCCACAGCTACCAGGAAAACAAATTCCACAGCTCAGGGCTCGTAGGTTGTCGGTGATGATCCTCACAAATTTGAAGGCGCAACATGCTTCCATGGATGAATCCTCCAAACATGAGCTTCGTATATTACAAGTTCTAATTGTTTTGTTGAGGCCCTCGGCGCTTTGATATGAGTAAGGGATAAACTTTTTAAGGATCGAAAAGTCTGAGAAATCGACTCACCAACTGAATCTTCGGTTTCAATAAACCCCATATTAAAGGGTCTCGAGGGAAGCAAGTTTCATCCCAGCAGGAAGCTTTACTGAGACGAGTCCCCTCATTTTAAGTCTCAGAACTTTCAGGGACTGAAATCTGGAGAGGCTTCCGAAGATGGAAGGGAGTTGGTAATAAAGATAGAGTTCGTCGACATGAAAAGTTCGAAATAATTTATTGATCCACTCGTCGTGAAGGCTGCGGTGTTGGTCTATCTCGCAGAAAGATGAGAAACATGGTTTGTTAATTTTGAAAGCATGAGGAAGATGCTGGGGAAGAGTGTTCATGAAATTGAAGACATGTGGGCATGCACAGTCGCGAACACAAGGATTAAGAGGTAATTAAAAAAAGAAGAAGACAGGGGTAGTTGTGCATAGAGTTTGGAACCTCCTGGACAAGACTCTTAATCTTGCCATGGTTCTAATATTGAGGAAACAGAAAATGCGTTGAAGGATTTCATCTGGTAAATTGCTTAGCGAACATCTCGCCTCGACTTCCATTGTGTGAAATCCCTAAAATTATACACTGCCGGCGTCAATAATGAATGAAGCCTGACATCGAACAAGTTTCGGGGTGAGATTTTCACAGCTCAAGTGTAATTTTATTGATTCAAATTTAAAAATTTTAAATAATAAAATTATTTTAAAAAAATAATAGTTAAAAGATTATCTTTGTTTTAAATTCAATACCTATTTTCGGTCTAAAAAAATTCAGTATCCATTAAAATAATCTGTTTTAAGAAAATGAAAAAAAAAATGAATTCAAATCAGGGTGATTAGTTTGGCCAAAAAAAAATCAGGGTGTGAATAGCAACTAAACACAATCCCAAATATAGATGCAGAATATTCGTAATTCAATTAAATTGGCATTAATCTCATTAATCTGGCAGAAAATGAGGAAACTATCCACTTGATATAAATGCCTAATTGTGAGAATTTACAGGCCCATCTCTAACCTATTTTCATGATCTTTAAACCATATCTATCAAAAGGCACCTTAAATGAGGAAAATAATCCACATAGATAACGAAAACGCAGCGTTTTTCTTTTTTTGGATCCAAAGCCGTGCGTTGCAAATTTATTTTGGTTGTCCTTATCATTCGCCGGCGCCCAAATCTGCATAATATTTGTCATATGTGCTGCTAACATTAAATTAGGAGAGAATGATATTACTGAATGTTGCAGTCCTCGGCAAGCACAACTGAGCAAAGGTTGAGCGCCTAAATCTTCACAATAACAAAGTCATATGAGAATCTACCACAGATGGTTGAAGTGTTGAACTATGCAGGACAACATTTGAGTTCGTTCAAATAGAGATTTCGGAAATTGATGACTGAGGTGAGGATTGTTCAACAGATGCTTGGGGAGATTTTCTTTTTCCTTTTACATTTTTTCGTGACTCTTTTAGACACACTGACAACCAGATAAAGACTACAAACGTGGTCAAAATCCAGCATGAGCTTCGGTTTTTGTTAATCAACTTGCCTTTGTTGGGTTGGGGAAAGAATAATTATATAATGTACAATTCTATAGCAAGCTTTGTTATTTGTACTTCAAAAGTGTTTACAAAGTAGATTCCAACATGTTCTGCATCATATTTATTTACTTTCCTCAAGGTGCATTTGTTTAAATGCTTAATCTTGTTGACTTCAAATGAAAACTTCTGATCCTTTTTAGCTATCAGAGTAGGGGGTTTGTTGCTGATCTCTGAACTTCCTGTGATAAACAATTTTTTGTGTTTGTAAATAGCAAGGAAGTATTATTATGTGCCTTTGTTCTACTGGTTTAATACTGTACTTTCAGTCTATTTGTGCTGGCCAAAAAAGAAAACTAGTTATGAATTGGAATTGATAATAAAATGCATAAACAGAGACTTGTCAAGTTTCATATATTGCACAGTTTATAGCTAACAATGTGACAGCCAGCACCTGCCTAGAGCCAATCTGCTGGTGTTGCTGCAACGTGTCTAGCAAATACAAGTGAGAACCAGCGAATGCCCTTCTTCTTCGACAATATCTTCCCACGTACTACCTGAGAAGGTTTTCGGAGGAAAAACTATGAATTTCTCGCTCACCTGGACAAATACGGGAGATTGAAATGAATTTGCCACGCACGACTCTAGATTTAAAAAAAATAGAAAATTGCCCTGGTTGTTTTTCATCCTAAACGCTGCGTTTTAATTGAATGGAGAGTTAGTGGAAAAGGGTTTTAATAGAGAGATTCCGTGCCGGAGAAAATAACGGTAAAACTCAACAATTGGGTGGTGAATAATTGAGGCCCATACTGCTTATTTATAATATCATTGGGATGAATATATGCTATGAATGCAAAACGTTCCAATTTTTTAAAAAAGCTTCCAATGTACAGGCTAGGAAACATTCCTTACTAATTGCCTTTCAAGTACGAATCCCCACTTCGAATACAATATAATATTGGATAATAATCAAATTTTAATGTAAATTAGATTTAATTAGGTAAAAAAAATCATGATTAAAATAGCTTGTCCCATTAAGGGCAGACCTAAAGTTTTTAGGGGGAAAAGCAAGAACACCGTGGGGTGCAAAACTTTTTTTTTTCTATTTATATGATATGTGATCTCTCCTTTTTCTTGACTGAATATAATATTCATTTATTTATATCCAAAGGATGCATGTACCATTCTTAGTTATATCATTATTTTTCGGTTCAAATTAATACCATGACTAAAGTATTGATATTGTGAGAGCTTTTAAAGTGGACCATTTATAACGTATGAAAAAGGACAATATATATTCCTTATGCAATGTCATACAATAGATATCTCTCCAAAAAAATTTGTGACTTGTTTAAAAATAAGTCCCCTTTTATATTTAATGATTTAACTTTTATCATTCATAACTTGTTGGAGTCATCATGATAAAAATATTACTCCACTAATTATCCTACATGCCAATTAATTATTTCTTCTGCTTCTTTCAACATGCACGTTCTTCTTCAAACTTTGCTAACTATAAATTTTCATGAACAAAATCTGAAAAAAATATTATCTTTTAGAGGTAATAAAAGCATTTTGCTTTTTGACCAAAAAAATTAAGCATTTTTCCTAACAAAGCTCTGTTAGCATTCAATTAGTATTGCTTAAAACTCTTATCAATTATTAGCAATAATTCTTAAAAATAAAAATCTTCAACAAATTATACAACTCAAATCATGAGCACGAGTTATGACTATTTAATAGTATAATGACACGTAGTACTAATAACACGTGTTACTTTTTTTTAATAAAAATTCTAATTATTTATTTCAAAATAAAAATTTATTCTCAACTTTTTTTTATACAAGATAATATAGTTAATTCTTTTGGATTAGTGTACGAATTGATTTTACATTTTATAAAATAAATATATGAGAATTTGAACATTGTCCTTCCCTCAAAAAATCTGAACCTTTTCTTTTTTTCTTTAACTTCATTCTCCCAAAATTGAAATTTTAATTCATGAACTATGATATCAATACAATTTGTATAAATTATAGGATGACAAAAATTCTCTGCAGAGAAATATAAATAAATTATATTTTAACCAAAATTTAAACTGTAGAAAAGATTTTAAAAAGAAAAGAAAAGAGAAAAGGAGTAAACTCATCAACGCTTCTTCACATCGCTCAATTTTGGGATGCTAATCCATCCTTAATATCATTCTCAAACAATGGGTCCTCAAATAGATCTTTTTTAAGGATAAATTGAAGGTAATTATAGATATTATAATTATCATCCTAATACTCAGACATACAAGCATATAGTTATTGTTAACAATATAGAATATGCCGGAGAGAAATAAATTTTTTTATTATTTGAAGTGACAATAAGTATGTACAGAGGCCAAAAAATAACTCTGATACCAGTTGGTATAAAATATGCAAGAAAGATGGTGAGGGAGAAATTTTTTATTCATAGATACAAGCTCTAATACTAATTGTTATAAGATACGCAAGAGAAAGAAAGAGAAAATATTGTACGCAATAACTAAATTCTTCTACTATTTTTGTTAGGTGTGATGTTGAGGTCTAGCTTAATATTCAATCCATTGTAGGGATTAGAAATGTACATCCAAATAAATCAAATATACCAGATATGTGACAATCGTTCTTCTAAAAACCTATTTAGATTAAATCAAATAATTTATTTGAAAAATTAACCATGATAAAAAAGAATAAACCCTAAAATTTTAGAATTACTATTATGGTTAAAAGAAATAAACTTATATTATGAGCAATATCAATCATTAACTTAGGATTTGGATTTTCAAAGTCCAAAAATACCATTAAATCATTAGCCCAAACCAAACTCATATTTTTAAACATACGAATTGACAAATCATTTTAATGTAAGCTATCGAGCCCATTAGTTAAAAGTCAACACTTTCAAAAGAACGTAACATGCATAGCTTTAAAAACCTCAGGCCTTCTAATGGCTCTCATATCAAATAGTAGTAATTAAAAGTATTATATTACAACATTAGGGTAGATGAACAATATGTGGCAATATATAATAAATCAGCACATAGAACAAAAGCAGGGAGGTTATACAAACTATAATCGGATATGTGATTGTGATTTTCCCAACACATCAAAATTATTTGTAAAATCTATACTATCATTCGCATGGGATGCCACGCTGTTTCTTGTCACGGCAAAGCCGAACCTTTTCATCAATTTCATTAATCATATATTAGGTCTGTGAAACTTACCAATTTTATTAGACAATATATAGAGACTATATATAATACACAAATTATCACATCTATAATAAACTATTAATTAACCAAATATAATGATTAGAGATAATGTCAAACCAATATCCTTTGCCCACTGAAACATATAACATAATGAAATTAAAGCCCAACATTATCATTAGGCAAGCTTTTATGTGAAAAAGAAAAACAAAAGCTTTCAGACATGATGAATAAACGAAGACAAGAAATAATGGAGCTAAAGCTCCAAGTCACAAAGTTAAAGCAACAAAACTATGGCTGTATATAATGAACAATGCTAGTAGTAACATAACTATGGTCTGTATATAACAAATGTTCAGCTTCACTTGTATTTTCAAACTATGGACACCATATTATTTTTCTTTCGCTCCTCAGAAAAATGTAAACCTTGTGCTTTTTTATGGGTTATATTTGATCCTTATCCCTTGTCGAATTTCTTTTTTAAGGATGTGTGAGAGGGTTCTTGTTCACTAATGATAATCACATTGATATCCCATATATTATAAGAGATGATATGCCTATAAAAACAAAAATAAATTAATGTAGGAAAGTACTTTTAAAAAAAAAGAAAAAAAAAGAGAGGGGCAACCTTATCAATATATTTTTAAACCTCTTCTATTTGTGATGCTAGAAAATATATCCAACATTATTGCTATAGTTGAGCATGTGTTCTTCTTCTCATTTCTGTAGAATAGCCTCTAAGGAGGCATACATATAGTAATTTTCATTCTTATTTTATGCTAACAATGAGTTATAGGCGGCTTTTAACATTTTTACAACATGGGGCATAACAAAATTTTATATAACAACCAATCCAATCATAAATTTGAGATCTCTTTTTCATTTAATTTGTAACACAATTAAAATAAAGGCATGACGGTTAGCGTTTTAATCCTGAAAACACAAGTCTATAGATGAACCTCTTTTGTGATGAGAGAATGACACGTCATCTTGAGTTTTAGGATCGTGGATTAAGTTTTGTCAGGTAGCATACAAACTTGAAAGAGACTAATGGGCTTACTTTAATAAGAATTTAAGCTTTTAACTTGATGGTTACCATTTTGTTTCTAAGGTTTAGTATATCAAAGTTTGTACAAGTTTGAATTCTACTCTTGTAAAAAAGTCTACGAAATATTCGGTATCAGAACCTACATTGGTTCAAATCCCGCTTACCCAAAAACTACCAACTAAGATTGGAGACATGTAATTTTAGATAGGGGAATAAGAAATTATGCACAACAGGATCGTAAAACTTAGACATTACGTAATTTTTATTTATTTCTCATAAGAATCTGAACCTTATTTTTTCTTTAGGACTGTACTTGATCCTTGTCCCTCTTCAAATTTCTTCTAGAAGGTTTTGGTTCACTAACAAAAATCTTAGTGCCATCCCTATATATTATAGCGATACTATGCTTAAAATAATGTAAAAAAAAAAAGAAGATAAAAGAAAAAAGCAAAAAGAAAGTGACAACCTCATTGGTCTAGAATTCTTTAGTCCACGTGAGAGTTAGAACCTTGTCCTTCTATTGTAGAATCTGAATGTTCTCCTTCTTTGTTAGCTTTATTCTCTTGAGATTTTGATTTCAATTTATGAAATCTAATATCAGTACCATCCCTATATATTATATGGATGACAAACATTCTCGGCAATAACACAAATAAATTACATTATAACTAAAATTTGAATTGTAGAAAAATATTTAAAAAGAAAAGAAAGGAATAATTTCATCAGCTTTCTTTCACATCTCCCAATTTTGAGAGGCCATGAAATACAATCCATCCTTAATGTCACGTTCAAACAAAGAGTTTTCCAATAGTTCTTTTTTCATGATATATTGGTAGTCATATTTATCATGATTATCACTCTATCAGTTTGACAAATTGACATGCAATTATTATTCTCAAACTTGAGAAGTAAATAGAATCCACACACATAAATATATTATTTTTGGACCATTAAGTTTTTTTTTTAAACCTCATGTGCTACCTATAACTATAGAATCTTTACCTCTAAGACCCTGTTTATGTAAAAGTCTTGAACAAATTAGAATATGTAACTTCTTCTATCCAAATTGAAATATAAATAAGATAGATTATAATTTGCTAGATTTGGCCATAAGTTTTTATTTAATCTTATATGCTACTTGTAACTATATAAATGAGATGGAATGTGTAACTACTATTAGCCTCAACATTATTGATGTTTTTATAAAGTGTTAATCATTTACATATCAAATTTAATATATTTTTTTACGATAAAAAATTGAGATCTTTTTCGTATTTATAATAGAAATTAAAATAGAGTTATGATGGTTAACAATTTATTTATGAGATTTGGTATCAGAAGCCTATACATGACAAAATCGCACTTTCTTCTAAAAAACAATTAAAAATCACACTTTACTTTTTTAAAAAAATTAGTTTTGATGCCCATCAAAATGATGAGCATCCCAAACTCATCATGTGGACTATTTAGATGGTTCAAATTTAAAATTTTTTATTTTTATTTTTTACATATAATTATGTTAACGAATATAAAATCTAAAGTAAATATACTATTTTAATTATAATTTTTTTCCAAAAATATTTTTATTTAAATATAAAAATAAAATAAAATAAAATTTATAAGTTTGGGGTGCTTATCACTAAGAAACCATTTGCTATTTTGGATCATCGTGTTGTTCCTCATAATAATCATGCTACAACTCAAGTTTTGGTTTATTGCCGAGATGAATTACCTGATAAAGCTACTTGGGAATCTTAAGTGGATTTTTCTCGTCTTTTTCCACAATTTGTGTCTTAAACCATCCTTGAGGTCAAGGATGTTGTTAAGGAGGGGGGTATTGATAAGATATAAAATTATATTAGGAGTATTTAAGTTTTTTTATGTTGTTATTGGTTACTACATAAAGGTTAAGTGGTTATATCATTATGTTAACACCATATATTATAATTCAATTGCATCATTTAGTTTTCATGTTATGAATGAACCAGAACTTCATTCCTCTCTTTGTCTTCTCCTTCTTCGGCTCTCATACCTTCTTCTCCTTCTCAACCTCAATTCTCTATTTGAGACTTATCACATGTATGAGCAAGAACAAGGACGAAGAATACAAGAATTGATATGATCTAGGAGACATACTCACTTAAGGACAATGAAGATGGATAGAGGAAGAGAGGTGTTGGCAGAGATTACTAGGCCAAGTAGCGTCGACGACGACTGAAGGAGGAGGGGTGACCGTGACAGGTCGATGAGGGAAGAAGAGCGGCTGAACCCCGAAGAGAAAGAAATGAGAAGGCTTTCTGGCTTTTGGTTAAAAAGGTAAATAAAAGAAGAAGAAGAAGAGTTTACTGTTTACAAGGTAGAGGGGCAACACCAGAATATCAAGAAATACTAGGGCAATTTTTCAAGATATGGGGAAAAAAAAGATTTCTCCCCTCCAAAAACCCCAATTTGAGATGGATGAGAAAGGAGGGGGAAATTAAACCGGTTGTTGGCATTAAAAAGCTCTTCGTACTTAGGCTTCTCTCTCTTGGTATCTGTTCCAAGGCTTAGTGTGATATGGGAGACACATGTAAACACAAAAACCCACCGGACTGGCTGGCGAACTTTGCTGAAGACGTTTTGACAAAGAAGAAGAAAGTAGAGGAGGTGGTTGTGGCAATCATGGACAATCACATGGAAGATAAGGAACTAAACCAAGTGGTTGTGCACGAAGTTGTAAGATGTAAGGAGAACCCAAAAGACTAGGAAAATGAGAAGATGGAAAGTGGAAACCACTATGGAAGCTCTATCCTATAAGCAGTAACTCCTGGGGTTTAATAGGGTGGCAAATAAGAGAACTTGCATGGAGTTAGAAGAACTGTTTCCTGATAAAGATCACATTTTTCAAAAGATGCCTAAGCCTATAAAAGAAATTAAAAGACTGATGAAAATTTATCCTGTAGTTCCCACCACTACTAGAAAAACACCCTTTTATACTGCCTAATCTACACTAATTATTGCATTAACGGTGTAATAAATGAGGCTGTGATATTTTTGTAAATAACCATACAATATTTACACTGGTTATTATCAGGCTTGGTGTCATTATTACTTATTACATCAAACGTTAACCCAATCGGTGTAAGGTTACTTAAATGACATCAGTAATTGTAAATAACCATTGTTACTAATCTTTACATCAACCTATCTCTAACCTTTTCATTTCCTCGAAGTAATCTGAACTAGAATAGTCATCAACCATGTCCTATCACCATCTATTTAAGCTCAGAAGCCAACTATCCTTCTCATTCTTCATCGTCTTTGTCTACTATTGCTGGTAGCCCCACAATGATAAAACAGTAGAAAATTGTCCTAATGCTTCCTCCATCTTTTCCTCCTTCCCCTCCCCCCACCATTATCATTGCCATCTGTTCCCTCCATCATTCTATTTCTCCACTTAGCTATTTGCCTGAACCCTAATACAAGTCTCTTTATGTTCGTGATCAGCTTTGAATCTGTCAATTAAAAGTTGCAATAAGCTGTTTGAGACTTAAGGCATTGTTGCCATTTTTGGTCTATTAAACCAGATGAGAAGCTTTGCCAAGTGCTTGGTCATTCAAGTATGATCAAATCTAAGTTGCAATACCTTGAATAACTAAGTACTTGTTAGAGATCTAGCTCATCCTGTAAAAGAATTGGCCTTTATTTTCTTTCTCCCCATTAACTAGTGGTAACTCATCTTCCTTCATTTTCTTTCTCCCTAGTAAGTTATTTTCCTAAATCCTAATTCTAATTACTTGTTAACTACTAGATTACTTTGTGTTTTCATAGATTTTTTTATTCGGTAAAAGAAATTCAGTCATCAGAAGAACTAGCCAGTATAAGAAAATTCAATAAAAAAGTCTACTTCTTAGACTAATGGTCTAAGAAGTTGGCCTTGTTTTATTTAAATTTTTAAATTTTACACTGGTTGATATAATAATCGTTGTTAAAATCATAGTTTTCTATACAGCTAGTGTAAAGAGTTCAGACTTTTAACACCACCCATTTTTATACCAATCGTCTTTCTGATGTCAAATAGCCATTCTAACCAATGCAAAAGACATTTTGTTTCTAGTAGTCAAAGGAAGAATATAATGAGTGGTGTAAATCACGGAATTTTTCTATGTTAATAACAGTGCTAGGAAGAAGATTTAATCTCTATAATTTGAAAAGCCACCTTTCGAGATTGTAGGGATCCTGGATTTGAACTTGATGGGCTTATTGATTAGAATCACTCATATCCCCATGCATTTCTATAATAGCCATTGCATAGCAAGAATGGAGGAATGAGTTTGCAGACCTTTAAGGGTGGACTTCAACACCTTAGCGGATCCATGTTCTAAAAATTCAAAAGTTGAAAGAGGGCATTATGCTCGGATATGTTTGGGGCTTAACTTGAAAAAACAACTTGTTCCTAAAATAGTAGCAGCAAATAAAGCATTCAATATTGAGTATGAGGTTCTAAAACTTATTTGTTTTGAGTGTGGCCACTATGGTCATTGAAGGTATAATATCTTAAATTTTATTTTAGGATTTAAAAAATAAATAATAATAAAAATAACAAATAATATTATATTATTATAAAATAATAATATTTTATTGTTATTAAAAAAAATAACTTTCCACCAAAAGTTTGGTGGAAAGGTAGGAAGAAAATTTATTAGGGGGAAGCTCCACCTAATAAATGTGTAGGGGTAATATCTGCGCCCACACTTCGTCCTTTGTTTACTCAGGCACCAAAGAGAAAGAGAGAAAGAGAGCGAAAGAAAACAAAGAGCAGATCTTTAGTCTTAGTAAAGGAGAGGACAAGTTTTAGGAATAATTTATGTACATAAAATTACTTCTTTTTATCAAAATTTTTTATAAATATTTCTTATATATTTTAAGTTTCCTAATAGCAGTATTACTATAACAATTAGAGAAAGTTTGGAGACTTATATATGGATTATGGGGGTAAGCTTTGAGTTTTGATGATAAATGACCATGCGAATTTAGAAGTAAATGAGTAATTAATTTTAATTGGTTTAGATTTGTCCATTTGTTAGTTTTTAGTATTTAAATTAATTTGTTTAGTTGAAAAATCTGTTATATAAGATATTTGTCATATTTTTTATCGATTAAAATTAAGTTAAATAATTTATTTGGGTTGTTTGACATGTTATTGAGATTTTAATGGGTTTACTTTTATTTACTGGGTGAGTAGAGGTTTTAAAATAATTATTTCAGCTAAAAAGTTTATTCTTTGTGGAAAAAAATATATGATATTTATACCATTAAAATTTTGATTAGATTATTAATTTATAAATATTTGAGGTACTATTAAATTTTTGATGATTTGGTTTTGAGGTTTAAACTTCAAATGAGATTTTTAGAATTTAGAACATAATAATTTCATATTTGAAAATTTTCAAAAATTCTTTTTAGTTAAAGTAAATAATTTGAAGGATGCAAATAAATAATTTGGTTTGTTAGAAAATTATAAGTTAGTTTTAAAATACCTAATTTTAGATTATGAGAGTTGCGAGAATTTAGAATAAAAATTAAATTAAATTAAATTAGAAATTTAACTAATATGTGTAAGCTTAATTAATTAATTAACTAACTTATATTAATATATGATTATATTAATTATGTAGATTAATTATTGACTCAGTATAGGATTGAACTTGTGGTAATCCTTTTTATTGCTTTGGCGAGAGATAACCATTTTCACTTGTTATATTTGCTAATATGCTGTTTGTGAGTATTTTGATATTTTGAAATTATGATGTGCTATTTGAAGCTTAAGGAGATATGTTATACTTTTTGGGTTATGAAAATTTGTCTTGTAGGACTTTTGGACTTGTGATTGAGCTGTTTAGAAAAATATGTGATTTATATCTTGTGGATTATATTAAAAAAAGATTGAGATATTTCTCATTATATTGTGAATGATTGGTTGTTATTTAGATTTTGAGTTGAGTCTTGTTCTATCACATGGTAAGGTTGACATTGATATATATTGGTTGGCTTTTTTCGTTTCCCATAATGAGAGATATGTCTTTGTGGCTTCTTATTTGTCTCCTATAGTTAGGGATATGCCTTTGCAGCTTCTTATTCATCCCCCATAGTGAGGGATATGCCTATATATCTGATTAATCCCCATAGTGAGGGATAGACTTATGTGGCTTGTGCATTGTACCCATAGTGAGAGTTTGGATGATAAGATTATATTAATCTATGTGTTTTATATTTCTATTGATATATCTATATTTTTTGGGAATTAATAATTGTCTTGATATCTCACGAGCACATATTAGTATGTATGATGAGTTGAAAAGTTAGTTACTGAGACTTTTATCTCATCCCATGGTTTCTACTATCTTTAGGTGATAGTTCAGATAGTAGTCTATCCGGAAAGGCTTTGGAGGCATAATGTACTGTTGTAGCTTATATAACCTCCCTGTTTTTGTTTTATGTGCTAATCTATTATATATTGTCACATAGGACTCATCTACTCTAATGTTATAAACTAATACTTTTAATTACTACTATTTAATATGGGGAGCCGTTAGAAGGCTAGAGGCCTTTAAAACTTTGCATGTTACGCTCTTTTGAAAGTGTTAACTTTTGATTAATGAATTCTATAGCTTATTTTAAAATGATTTATTGGTTTTGAAAGGATGAGTCTTGTTTGGGCGTCTAAAGCCTAAGTTAATGAATCCTTTTTATTGCTTTGGAAGTCTAAAGCCTAAGTTAATGATTGATATTTTTCATGACATAAGTTTATTTATTTTAACCATGACAGTGGTTTTATAATTTTAAGATTTTTTTCTTTTCTATTATAGTTAATCTTTTAAATAAATTATGTGATTTAATCTAAATGAAAAAAGAACGGTCGTCATACGCATGTCCATGGAAGAAATACAAGCAGACGGATTAGAATTGCGGAAGTGCTTCATAATAAAATATAGTTACATTGGAGAAACGATCGAAAAATCCAACTTCGGTTGCTCCTGAACCTTTCGAACCTTGGACGCTTGTCCCCAGGTCATGTAAAGCATTGGTATCGAGGGAGAGAAGTCAGAGAATAAGACAGTTTAAGGGGGGAAAAGGTGCAAAAAATGTCAAGAAAGAGGATTTGACCTCTTTATCCTCTAAGTGTGCAAACACTCGCTCCACTTGAAGAATAAGGAGCAGGGGAAGGAGATTGCATTGCTAGTGAAAAGAGGCAATTGAATAACCTGTGAAAAAGGGTTCAGAGTTTGTGCTATGTGAAAAAAGAAAACCTGTAGCATTAGGGAAAGGAGTTGTGGTAGGAAGGCAAACAAGTGGACCCTCTATACCCCATTTGAAGACAAAATTGAAAGGGACTTATAAGGCCCAAGGAAAAAAGAATGAAAGGCCTACTATAGGAAAGAAAATCAAGTAGAAGGAGAAAATAAGCCCAACGAGCAAAATGGCACTAGTGAAAGAGGCCAAGTGGGCCAAGGCGTGAAGGGGAGGCCAAGGTGGCCATTAAACAGAGAGAACACAATGTGGTTGGTGGCGATATGGACCATATTGGCCAGCTCAAGACTCTAATGGTTAGCAAGATAAAAGAGCAGGAAAATAAGGAACTCATGATTTATAATGCAAATAAAAATTAGTCTCTTCATTCTCAAACATCCATCGCTAGCACTGATAAAGAGCATGTAATGGATTTTCTCCCTAATCCTAAACTACCAGACCCCACGACGTTGATAATGGAGGGATATTGTGGTAGGAGAAGTAGTAGATTTAGCTGATGATGAATTGGATGTGTTAGACGCCATATGAGAGACACATATTAGCAGATAATTGCTCTTTTCTTTTTATTGTTCTTTTATCCATGCATATTGCTATTTGGAATTGCAAGGAAGTCAGCAGCCATATCTTTCCATTACTAGTTAAAGATATTTTGAGGAAGAATAAAATTGGTATTTTGTCTGATTAAACCACAAAACAGTAGGTAAAGGGCAGACATTATGGTAAGGAAAATTGGTTCTCAATTTGGATCATAGTTGAGGCTGCATGGTATGTTTGGGGTTATATGGCTTATGTAGAATGATAAAGATCACTCAATTGATTATGTTTCATCCAATAAGCAAATTCTCCATTACCGTGTTAATGACAAAAGCTCTTCTTCTACTTTTTTCACCTTTTTGTTTATGGTGAGATAAATTTATCTAAGAGACAAAGTATTTGACAATCTATCAGAACCAATACCAAAGCTATAAAGGATGCTTGGATTATCTTGGGTGATTTTGATGTGTGTATATTTCTAAGAAACAAAATGGGAAGGGTTGCATCTTATTCCACATCTATGTTTGATTTTAATGAGTGCATAGCAGATTTTGGCCTTCTAGAATTTGAAGATCCTACCAAGTTCACTTGGGAATGAGAAGGTATTCAAGAGAAATTGGACTAGGTCTTTGAAAATGTAGCGTGGGAAGTGAAATTTCCCCAATCCAAGATCTATCATGAGCTTAAGTACAAGTCTAACCACGAGGTGATAGTTCTTTATGCGCACAGTCAAGAAAGCTAATGCCTTCCTCCAAACAGATTCCCTTACCAAGCTGCCTAGCTTTCTAAAAGACGGATTTAGTAATATACCGATACTGTGAAGGGTGCTTAGGAAAACAATAATGGGTGCCAAGGTGCGTTGAAGTTTTAGGAAACTGCAACCGTAACTGGAATAATGAGCATCTATCTAGAAGTATTCTATGATGAAAACAAGCAATCTTCAAGCGTTTAGAAGGTATTGAGAGGCACAAATGGGTTAGTTCGTGTAGAAAAGGACCTCCGGGAGAAACATAATAAACTAGCTCTCTAAAAAGAATTAATTTGGTTCTGAAAATCCTGATGTAATTGGCTTAAATGGGGGAATAAGAACACAAGCTTCTTCCATGCCTCAATGGTTGTTAAGAGGGGGGAAAAAATCACAGCTCTGCAAAATGACAGTAGGGAGTGGATTCAAAACCTGAAAGAACTTTCTCACATGGCAAGTCTATTTTATCATAAACTCTATAAGTGACAACCAATTAAGTAGTTAGAGATTTGAGTTAGCAAGAAAGTTTCCCAAGATTAACATAAACACAGGTTGACTTGATTCATAAAGAGGAAACTAGTATGGAAATGAAAAAAGCTATTTTTTCCCTGGGGCTTTTAAAGCACCTAGACCTGATGGTCTTTAAACATATTTCTTCCAAAACATGGGAAAAGCACTTTGCAATTTCGTTTCAATCCTACAACAATCGGGCAATTCAATCAAACCGATATAATGCTCTCTAAAAGTGGAAAAATCAATAACTATGAAGGAAAAGCAACATATCGCACTTCGTAATATGAATTTCAAAGTGATCACCAACACGTTAGCTACCAGGCTCAGACCAGTCATGAATCATCTAAGAAGACAAGAGTAATGTAGCTTTACAGCCTCATAGTCGAGCTGTGATAATATAGTAATCGCTCAAGAGACTATAAATCTAATAAGGACTAAAATACGCAAGAAAAGCTTCATCGCAGTTAAAGTAGATATGGAATAGGAAAGAGGGGCTTGAATTTACTCCTTATAGAGATGTGCACCAAAAGGATCCCTTAAGCCCCTACCTCTTTGCTCGCCTAATTAAAGATATATGCTAAAGAAAAAAAAACGGTAATCTCTCGGTTTGGCACGACTAGGTCACCTAATTAAAGATGTACACTAAAATATGCAAGGGAGTCATCGGTATTGGCAGATTTTTGAGGAGACAAAGCAGCTGATATATGAAGATTAGCATATTGAGATTGCCCATGCTACTAGGGAAGTTTTGAAAAGTGCTAATAGTTTGGCACGAAACACACATTCAGATATTTTGTAGATAAAACTCGTGCCGTCAGTAGTAGATTATTGTAGACTTCTGTTCTTAAAGATGCGCAGGAAGCTGAGAGATTTAATCCTGGATGCTAAAGTCGATTTTTTAGTGTTGTTTATTTTGCTACTGTTTCCTTTCAAGCTTTGAGCTTGCTATATGTAATCTAAAACAGCCTAAACAAAGTGCTTATAGCGCTAGAAGAGAGAAGGTAAGAAAAGTACAGCTCGAGATCTAATTTCAATGACAGCAATAAGGCGAGGGCGAGAGAAAGGAGGTCGCAAGTGAAAAATAGAGAAAATAAGAATAAAACTGAAGAATCATTCTCTACTGTCAAAAATCCTAGCTAAAGAGTCCAAGGTGGTTGGGAATGATTACTCTTGATTTTCTTTGAG
The DNA here is from genome assembly GCF_004799145.2 of Neltuma alba. NCBI lineage: Eukaryota > Viridiplantae > Streptophyta > Magnoliopsida > Fabales > Fabaceae > Neltuma > Neltuma alba. The sequence continues at coordinate 14,478 of NW_021637640.1, read as the reverse complement.
ACTCCAGTTTACTAGTTCCCGGGTTTTGTTTTAAGTTTGATTCTGTTTCTGCTATTTCGCTTGTTTTCTTTGGTTGCTCCCTTTGACCAGTTTGTTATGTTTCCTGTTGATACTCTTGAGTTTGCAATGGTAATTTAGCTTTTGGCTAAATGAAAAAAAAAAAAACTAAACTAAAAACTAAAAGTCAAAAAACATAAAAGTTGTTTTTGTTATGAATGTTATGTGTGAATGTACATTTCTTCCTTTTCTTCAACTTCACTAAGTAACTTCTACTACTTTCACTATGCATTATTCTTCCACTACTTTATTACTCATCTGCTATATATTTAATCTTGTAACTCACCTCCACTCACATTCATGAGATTAATTATCTACTACTTGTCATTTAAGAACAATTATAACCTATGTATAAAATTGTACCTATAAATAGGACTTGCATTTGTGTTGTGATGCAAGTGAAGGAATACAATAGTTTTCTCATTTTCTTTCCTTTATCTTTCTCTACTATACTTTTATGGTCCCATTTCATAAGATTTATCAGTACACAGTGCTCTAGTAATTGAGAGGTGCTATAGTAAGGCTCATCATCCGGAAGGTAAATTTACATATCACTTTCATATTGATTTGTTTCATAACTATTCCATTCTCTTAATTTTCATTTAAATTTTCTCACAAGACTTGAGCTTGTGGCTCTTGACATTAATGGAAAAAAATTATTTATCCTGGATATTAGATGTGAAAACCCATATAAATGCTAATGATCTAGAAGACCAATCAAGGAAGTAACCAAGCATCCAACCAAGATAAAACCAAAGTCATGATTTTTTTACGTTACCATTTCCATGAAAGAGTCAAGATTGAATATTTAACTATAAAAGACACATTTGTTCTTTGAAATAGTTTAAAAGAGAGGTATGACTACTAAAAAAACTGTAATTCTTCTTGAAACTTATTATGACTAGATGCATTTATGTCTGTAAGATTTTAAATTTGTGATTGAATATAATTCTGTAATATACTTACATGCTACTCCGTACGAAGACATCTCTTCTAAATATAATTCTGTAACCCAATACTGCTGTTAAGAATTAGCATAGCAAGGCAAATAATCCCTTTCAAATATGATTTCACCATAACATGCCTTCCCCAAAAAAAAAAAAAAAACCCCCCGAAGACCTTTTATTTTGAAACCCAAAATCGAGATGTGAAAAAAGGACCTTATTTTTTCGAGATCCACTTGCCAGTGAAGAAAAAAAATTTTCATTTATTTATATCGAAGAGATACATGTTCTTAATGATATGATCATAATTAACTGTCTATACAATGAGAGCCCTAAAATTGGACCATTCATAATATATGGAGAGGGACAATATAGATTCCTTATGCAGTACCACACTGTAAATTTTCCCCCGGGGGGGGGGGATCTGAAGAAATGTGTTCAATTTTTTCAGAAAAAATTAAATAAGCATTTTGCTATAACAGAGCTCTGTATGTTAGCATTCAATTCATATTGTTTTATCCTTTTATCAATTATTAGTAATAATTCTTGAAAAGCGAAAAATTTGGACAAATTATGCAAGAACAGAACATAAGGGATATGGCTAAAAACAAAATAATAATCTATACCCAGCTAGTTTGCACTTTATGAAATAAACATATGAGAATAATTTCATTTCATAAAACATAAAAAATATTTAAAAATGTACTCAAATTAAAATTATGATATAAGTGCACTTTATCACCCTGTAATGGCCTTTTTATCATATATTGATGATGTTTTTTACGCAAGATACGAATAAAAAGAAAACCTTTTTATCTTTGCCTAACACTAGAGAAATATAATGTAGTTATTAGAATATATAGCCAATTGTTTTACTGATCACAAAGAGACTAAATGTATTGGAAGTGCAGAAAAAGCAGTCTCCAAACGGTTCAAATAAAGGTTCATAGTCTCATGATAACAAGATGATAATTAAGAGCCAGCAATGAATTAGTTTATACTCCTATCCATAATATAAGACCTATTTAACTAATTTAATTATATTATAAAAGTTAGATAAGTTAATTAATTATAAAAAATATGAGATGTTTCTATTAAAATATCACAATCATCTTATTTACTATCATTTCCTATCTTTTATTTGATTATAGTTTAGGAGATCTAAAAGAATAATTCAAAAAAAATTGATAAATATAAAAAATAAATCTAACATTTAAGACAAAAATCAACTCAATAATTACATATTGGAGGAATATATAGATTTCTGAAAATGGGAAAAATTGGAATCTTGGACAATTACAGAATTTACAGGGGAAGAAGATGATGATGAAATATATATATATATATATATATATATATATATATATATATATATATAAAGGGGTAAAGTAGATCCTACAACACAAAATGTGTCATGGGTTTTATGCTTGGACTGAAACTCATGGGCATGGGTTCGAGCTGGCGGGATCTGTGATTGTGATTTTTCCCAACAAATCAAAATAATTCGTAAAATCTATACTATCATTCGCACAGGATACCAAGCTGTTTTTTTGTCACGACAAAATCGAACCTTTTCATCAGTTTCATTAATCATAAATTAGGCCTGTAAAACTTACCGATTTTATTAGGTAATATATAGAGACTATAAGTCACAGAGTTAAAGCAACAAAATTATGGCTGTATATAATAAACAATGCTAGTAGCAATATATCTATGGTCTGTATATAACAAATGTTTAGCTTCACTTGTATTTTCAAACTATAGACACCATATTATTTTTCTTCACTCCTCATAAGAATGTAAACCTATCCTTTTTCATGGGTTATGATTGATCCTTGTCCCTTGTTGAATTCCTTTTCTAGGGATGAGTGAGAGGGTTATTGTTCACTAATGATAATCACAGCGATATCCCATCTATATATATAGAAACGATATGCCCATAAAAACAAAAATAAATTAATGTAGAAAGTACTTTAAAAAAATAGAAAAGAAAAAAAAAAAGAGAGGGGCAATCTCGTTAATATCTTTTTAACCCTCCTCATTTCTATAGAATAGCCTCTAAGAGGGCATACATATAGTAATTTCATTCTCTATTTCACACTAGAGCTGGTAATACGGGTTGGGCCCGCGGGCCCAGCCTGCCAGCCTGCCAAAAATGCGGGCTCGAGTTGGCAAAATGCCAACCCGCCAAGGTGCGGGCTACTCCAGCCCGCACCGTTTTCAGCCCGCTTTTTTTTTTTTTAATTTTTTAGTTTTATATAATTTCTAATATATTATACAACATAATTGGAGGATTTTAACCCCCAAATTTCATATTTACATCTTCTCATCCATGTAATTGCATATGTAATACATACATAAAAGATCTACTTAATTAATTTGGATAAGAAAAATAGTCAAATTAATTATTTAGAAAAAAATATGTGTTAGTTTTTCTAAAATATCTTCTCAATTATAAATTAATCCTCACATTATTTTATTATAACTCATTACTCAAGTTTAAAACTCCAAGTCCAATTTAACATTACAAACTAAGCTCAAACTTATACAAATAATATTTAAAAAAAAAAAAAAGTTAGGCGGGCCGGCGGGCTAGCCCGCCAGCCCGCCAAAGTGCGGGCTACTTCAGCCCGCACCGTTTTTAGCCCGCACCGCTGCGGGCTGGCCCGTATCCGCACCGCCAGCCCGCATTCCCAGCTCTATTTCACACTAACTATGATCTATAAGTAGTTTTAACATGTTTCCAAGATGGGACATAACAAAATTCTATATAACAACCAATTCAATCATAAATCTGATATCTCCTTTTCATTTAATTTGTAACACAATTAAAATAAAGACATGATGGTTAGCGGTTTAATCCTAAAAACACAAGTTCGCAGATGAACCTCTTTTGAAACGAGAGAATGATATGTCGTCTTGAGTTTTGGGGTCGTGAATTAAGTTTTGTCAGATAGCATACAAAGTTGAAGGAGACTAATAGGCTTATCTTTAATAAGAATTTAAGCTTTTGACTTGATGGTTAGCATTTTGTTCTTAAGGTTTAGTATATTAGAGTTTGTACAAATTTGAATTCTACTATTGTAAAAAAATTTGAAAAACATTTGGTATTAGAACCTACATTGGTTTAAATCTCACTTACCCAAAAACTACCAACTAAGATTAGAGCCATGTAATTCTAGATAGGGAAGTAAGAAATTATGCACAACAGGATCGTCAAACTTGGGTACTATGTAGTTTTTTTTTCCCCGGTCCTTATAAGAATTTGAACCCTATTTTTTTTTCTTTAGGATTGTATTTGATCCTTGTCCATCTTCAAATTTCTTTTGAATTCCTGGTCATACATATCATGATTGTCAATCCTAAAGAAAAATTCAAATGTTCTAATACTTGATTAACAATCTAACATGTAATTATTGTTTTCAAACTTGAAAAGTAAGCAGAATCTACACAAATAAATATATTGTTTTTGGATCATTAAGTTTTTTTTTAACCTCATGTGCTACCTATAATTATATAATCTTTACCTTTAAGATTCTGTTCATGTAAAAGTCTTGAAAAAATTGGAATGTGTAAATTCTTCTATCCAAATTAAAATATAAATAAGATAGATTATAATTTGCTAGATTTGGTCATAAGTTTTCATTTAACCTTATGTGCTACTTACAACTATATAAATGAGATGGGATGTGTAACCACTATTAGCCTCCACATTATTAATATTTTTTATAAAGTGTCAATCATTTAAACATCAAACTTAAGATATTTTTTTGAGATAAAAAAAATCTGAGATCTTTTTTGTATTTATGATAGAAATTAAAATAGAGTTATGATGGTTAATAATTTATTTATGAGATTTGGTATCAAAAGCCTTTACCTGACGAAATCACACTTCCTTCTAAAAAATAATTAGAACTCACACTTTAACTAAAAATAAATTAATTTTGATGCTCATTAGAATGATGAGTACCCCAAACTCATCATATGGACCATTCGGATTTAATTTGAATAATCCAGATTTAATTTTTAATTTTATTTTTAAATATAATTATTTTAATGAATATAAAATAAAAATAATATTGTCATTAAAATTTTTTTAAAAAATTTTTTTTATTTAAATATAAAAATAAAAAAATTAAATTTATACAATTTAAACATGATGAGCTTGGGTGTCCATCACTACCAGACCATTGAAACTCGTTTCCTTTGAAAAGACGTAAAAGTTCAATTACATGCTACTCCACAAAAACGACAAAAACCCAGTTAGAACTTTTGAGAGTAATTTCTCGTTTCTTCCTCGCTTCTCTTCCTCTTCGTCGCAGCCGTCCGGCGTTGTCCGTCCCTGTTGAACGTTTTACTACCCTCCTATCCTCCAGTTGCTCTGTCTGCGTGGCACTGCTTTTATTGTTTTCTCCTTCTGAGTCTACATGATTCTCTCGACCTAAAATCGCTGAAGTGGCTTCGTCTTCGTTTTTCTTAACTCCATCATTGGCCCACATTCTTCCAGCATCCCGTTGATCTACTCGAAGTTCGCCAGCTAGGTACCTCCTTTTCCATCTGCAGTAGCTACGAGATTCCTTTCTTTAATTATTCTGCCTCATTACTAAAGTAAATGAATTTAATTAGATGTTGAGCTCCTTGTGGCCGGATTGTGTGATACTCATGTGTCTGGTCTACATTATGCGTTTCTTTTGGGGTTTGGCTGGTTATATCTTGTTACCTTGTTTATTGATTGAATAGCTTCATGTTCTTTCCCCATAATGTATATGAACTTTCAGCACAAAAGGAAGAAGAAGAAGATTGAATAGTAGCAGCTTCAAGTTTATATATATTGTTCATCGATGGAATATATTTTGTTGATATATTCTTTTAATGGTTGGATATTGATTGAATATATCTCAGGTTTGTATTTATATGTATATATTTTTGATAATTATGAAATCATAATTGTATATATAAAATGTCATGTATAATTATATTTTATTAAACATTCTGCAAAGACATGTATAATAGGTAATATTTAAATCCCCCCTTTGTTGAACCGATCATAACCCTAAATTTTAATTTGTTACAGGTTACTTTTGGGCCAGATATAACATGTGTATTAGACAATGATAACTTGATAACTCAATTCCTTGAGCATTTGTTGTGAGTTTGTTCTTCATTCTTGCAGGGGCAATCTAGATGGCATGGATTCTGATAACTGGTTGTCTACTCTCTGTATGGGTAATTTCACTGTGCAAAGTTCTTCTTCTGGCGCATATGTGTAAAAGGAATTCTTTTAAGAAAAATGGTGCGTTCTTGTCCTAGGACTTGGGCTGTGTCTCTGTTAAATTTTTTTTTGTTTAATTATTTGTATGGTGAATTGCATCTCTGTTGGTCAATTTAATTTAAAGTTGTCATTTTCTCCCTCACTTGTAATCAGGTAAAGCTCTTCGAAAGAGAAATGTCTTGATAGTTATTGCGCACCCTGATGATGAGTCTATGTAAGTTTGCCATCATGATAATTCCTGCATTATTAATTCATTGTCATTGGGCAGTTGACCTCAAAGTAGCTGCTGATCATTGTATAACTTCAACTAACTTGTGGTTGCCAAAAGCTGCATCGATTTTGGTGCCTCTAAGCCAGCTGTTGTGTTAATGATTTCTATCTTTATCAATCACACAGTTATCACTAGTAGTATTTATTACGCCATCTGAAGTCTAGAAAGCATTTGGAAATTTTCTAAACAAGTCATTTGGAGCTGATGCATAAAAAATCTGAGTCAAATTCATGGGAACAACTATTTCATCCATCAAGAAAAGGTTTTGGGGAGCGAACTTTACTGTTAGATAAATTGTAGAGATTCTCTAAAGAAGAGAGAAAGAAGAGAGAGAAGGAAATTGAGAGGACAAAATTATGCCGAGAGGTTTGTATTACTTGATTAATTGAGCTGTTGTGCAAGGCCTTCTATAGTTACGCAGACACCAAACATATAACAGTTCATAACAGATAACTATTCCTAAACTAACCCAGCTTCTTAACTAACATCTAACAGAACTTTACTTGACTGTGGAATTGATTGATTCTTGAGTTCCCCTGTGAAACTTCATCTGTAACATAACAGTTCCCGCATGTCTGATGACTTCATATTTTTTCCCCCCACTAAACTTAGTTATTTCAATGCTTTGATCGTACCATATAGATTTTTGATTTTCCAAGGTATGGTTTCAAATTGTGCTGAAATTTTGCTTGGTTTCTGCAGGTTCTTCACTCCAACGATAAATTATCTGATTTCAAGGGGGCATTATATTTATATTTTATGCTTATCTATTGGTAATTTACTTGAACAATCTGCTTGGGCTCATAATTGGCAGAAGTCATCGGACATGCACCAGCCTTGATATATTTGCACACATGACTTTATTTCTAGTCTTTGTTTAGTCATCAGTGAATGTTCTTCAGTTTCCCATATGATGTTCTTTCTTGACATATTTGTTGTTTTCCTTTAAAAGAGTATCTTTATTGTTCCATATTTAGCAAGTTCGGCTACTGTCTTTACATAGTGAGGCTGATGACTATGCGGTGATGAGCATTATATACCACTCCACCTTTTGTTTATTTAGTCATGCAGATAGTATGTTTTGATTTGAAATACTGAACTTGTGTAACCAGATGGTTGTAAATGTACATATATATTCAGCAAACCTAAAGAAGATTAAAGAATTAAGAGGCTGGCTTTAGCAGGAAGACGTGCATAACTCATTTAGGTTCAAGTTGCTGCTGTTTGTGCATTTAAATATTCATTTTTATCTAGCATTGTCTTCTTCCTTTTGATTATTTGAAGATTCTCCACAAATAAAGCTTTAAGGTCAGAAATAGCATTTTGTGTATGCCATTCAGGGCTACAAAGTTGCAATTTACTAAAACGATTCAATCCTTTAAATTCACTCACCCAACATTCTAGTAGAATATTGAGTTGAAATTTTATGTCAAGTTGAAATAAGCTGTCGAAGGTTGGTTAAGTAGTAAGATTTGTTAGATGGTGGAAGTGTAACTGGATAAATATTCAACTGTAAGGGAAAAACTAGAGGCAGAAATTCCTGACGAGAAAAAGTTCAAGGATTAAATTAATGGGCGAAAGGAATTAAAATCTTCTAGAGGGTTCCAATATCCAAGAATGATGAAGAGGAGGAAGTTTCCAAAGCTACTCCAAGAATTTTGTCAATTTATTTAAGTTTTGCCTTGCATCAGCCCACCAGCAAACTTAGAATCCTATTCATCTCTGTCTATTGGGCTTTGGAAAGTTAGTAATTGGTAAGGAAAATCTAGCTTAGGGACCTAGGATACTAATTGATAAACATTTCCTTTTGTATCAAATTTCTGCTTGTTATCACAAAAACCAAGTTTGAATATGTGGTTTAGAGAAAGATAGACTTTCCTGTCTAGCCATTACGCAAGGGTGATGTCCATATTTCAATCCTTTATAGTTTTCTTGATGCAGGTGATGCAGATAATAGAGGAAGAATCAGAAAACGAGAGCTCTTTCAAGCTTGTGCAACCCTCAAGGTAACTTAAAATGTAGCTATTTTTTTATCTTGCCCCTGTCATAAAGCTGTTTCATATTTTTTTGTCTTGTAGAATTTTTAAGTGCGTATAACTTTCCAATTGTAAGGCAACATTCATTTGTTAGCCCTAGGCAACCATTTTTCAGTGTTCTTTTAAAACAGATTGGGGTAGAAGATGCCAGGCAATTTCACATGGCTGTTGTTTGTTTGGTATGTGAAATTTTGTATGTAGGTTCCGATGCAACAAGTGAAGGTTGTGGACCATCCCGATCTGCAGGTTCTAATCTAATAATTCTCTTGAGCTTAGTGAAAGTTGTATCACGTAAATTACTGTTAGTTCCATTCAAAGCCATTGTTTAATTCATTATCTTCGCTAGGATGGTTTTGGTAAAGTTTGGAACCACAAGTTGGTGGCAAATCTTGTCAAGGAAGAAATAGGCAAGTACAACATTGATATGGTAAGATAAGATGATGATTTTGAATGAACTTGTCAAAGTTGAATCTTTGCCTCCACGTTGTCATTACTGGGCGTGGGAACATATTTTTGGACTCATGAGCTTCTTTCTTGGCTTTTGCTTGTTTGCAATTTGCCCAGATTATCACTTTTGACAATTATGGTGTTTCCGGTCATTGTAATCATCGTGATGTGTACTATGGGGTGTGGTAAGTTTAACTCTTTCTTTTCTTAAAGAAAACTGAATTTGATCAATGATAACATAATCAAAACTGGAAAAAACTCGCAGATATACCCTCTGTTCAATATGAGATAATTTTAACATAAAAGGTGATGTAAGATTGTAATAAAAGGGGTATCGATTAGTTAGTTTAGTGAATTAGGTAGGGCTAGAGTTGATGAAAAAAGAACCAAAAAGCTCATTGTAATTTTTGAAATGATAAGAATTGAGTCTTTTTTCTCTGCTTCTCTCTCTGTCTCTCTGTCCCTTTCTTCTATTTCCCTCTCTTTCCCTCAATCTCTCTCTCTTTCCTACCCTTATTCTATAACAAAAGGTTTATAGAATTTGATATATCAATATGTGCCAGTTCTGATCTGTGGAACTCGTTGCTTTTCTTCTCACTCTTTGCCCTGCTAATGATAGACCCATTTTCAGATTGCTGTGCTAGTAGTGCTATTGTGGGGGAAGGACTAGATTTTCCTTCCTTATTTACAAATTACAGGACCTAATACTCATTTGGAAGCTCATTTTCTATTTCATATATCATTTTTCTCTCTGAATATTTGGAGGTAATAAAGTTCATAAATTCTCGTGAAGTTGCTGTGTGGGTTACCATCGTAGAAGTACTCGCCAATAGTACTTTAATGATCCATGGAAAGTACCAACGAGATGATAGGTCATCAGAATTTAGACATGAGGATGTGAATAGTAATCTATATATGAGATTAATGCGGTTGACTTGTCGAATTTTAATTTCCTTTCACTTGATACTTATCAATTCTCTTTTGTGTGGTCTAAGCAGCGAGTTATTATATGATATACCACACAGGGAAATTGAAGCCTGGGAGCTGGTATGTTTTCTGTTTACTTTTTTGATGGTGATTAGTTGTCTCTAAGACTTGTTCAATTTGACATGTTTGCTTGGCGCGCCATATTTTCAGGTTAGCACCAACATATTGCGCAAGTACATTGGACCTATTGATGTCTGGTTGTCCGTGTTTGTTGCTATGCTTCATTCAAATGAAACAATCCAGTTCTTGGTAAATGAGCATCCCTGTAGAAGCTTTCTTGCTATGGCCCAACACTCAAGTCAGTGGGTCTGGTATGCATGCTTTTACTTATTATCACCATAAAGCAGTACCCGTCTTTCTTTAGGAGTTTTCCTTCTTCAGTCTTTGTCCTTCCTCTTTGATCTTGGACCATCCTATAAATTATACACAGCTTCTATGACAATTGCGCGTAGATTGCCTTCTTGAGGTGTATTGTCCGACATGAAGGGTCTTGTTTGGGTTTGACTTGGCTTAGTTAATAAATATGTAAGTTTGAACATGTTAAACTTGTTTGGTTAAACAAGAAAAGCATGAGAGTTTTGAATGTTCAATAATTTAAATCACATAACTTTGTTTGGTAGAAAGTAGAAAAATTCATTTGTTTGAGTCATTGGAAACTGAAAACAATTGATGATTGCATTTCTGCAGGTTCCGCAAGTGTTTTGTAGCAATGTCGAGCTATACATATATGAACACACTCAGAAAGATCAAGTGAAGTTACTGCATATAAAATATCTTGTGTTGCTAGTGAAGCGAGCAGCTTTCTAATACATGCTTGATGCCCTTCTGTACAGCCAGCTTTATCACATGTTTCACATATTGGTTATGGAGGATATTAGTTCTATCCCTTTTATTGAGTTTTCACTTCTTTCCCGTGCTATTGCATGAACAGTAGTTTCCACCTGTACTAGTTTTTCTCCTGCTGATTTGGTCGTTAGAATCTTGTAACTAGATTATTGTTCTACAAAACTTGAATCTGAATGTTGAGAAAATGGGCATAGTTGCATCCATAGTAGCAGCTCCTGATGCTCTTACTAATTTACATCCACAGCATCTCTAATTTTACAATTTGTTTTTTTTTGCCAGATAATTTTATAATTTATGTTAGAATGACCTTTGACGTTTATAAAATTTGCCGTCACATTTAGTTATAAAACGACCTACACCAATCTTTATAAAGGTGATATGTAAGCGTAAGAAATATGGGAGAGAAATAGCATATCAAAAATTCAAAATGAAAACTTCGTTGTGGGGACGTATTTGTTTTCTTTAAAAGCTGTTGTAGTAGATGGAGTCTGAAAAGTAACTTACAATAGATTTCTTGAAGCTTTCATATTATATATTGGTAGATTGATACAAAGATTCAAAATGCAACGGGCATGGCTTCGAAGCAAACTTTAGAGAAAAGGATTGAATACTGAGCATCTCAACTGCTTTCATATAATAATTGGCGATAGACTTGACATTTTACAAGATATTGAATTGAATTAATTAATAAAGGGAAAATTATAATAAAATCTTTATAAAAAAAAAGTCCCAAAAATTACTATTTCCTATCTTAATACTTGTCATTACAAACTGTTTAGGTTATTATTAAAAAAATTTAATAATTATTTTCCTTCTTTAGAATCTTATTATAATTCTCCTACTAATAAAAGTATAAAACCAAGATAGTCTCATGAAACATGTCAATAAAATAACATTTTTGTCCCATTTGTACATCAAACAATTTTGGATTCCAGCTCGTTTAATCTCCATCAAAACCTGTACTTCCAAGAACTTCACAGGCATTCTTCTCGCACTCCAGTTTGCCCCATCTTGCATCCACTCGTTCGCAGGGAAATATCGGTTTGCCGAGGCTGTGATAATACCAAGAACGTAACAGCTCAGATGTTCAAGTTCTATAACCAATGCTAGATCACTTGAATTCTCTTTGCAGCTCAACATCGCGTTTTGAATTCCTTCAAAACCGAGTTGTTTGATGTGACCAATGGCTTAAAATTACAGGCGGGATTGACCTTACAACTTCTTACTTATCAGGGAGCTTTTATGTTACTAAGTTATAAGGCTATTGACTGATGTGACAAAATTTTGAGACACAGATCAGGGAGCTTAAACAGGTGAAGCCGAAAGAGGAGTCTCTGTTTTAGTGACACAATGAACAATAACATCTTTAAAATACAAGCTTACCTTCTATTAACAACGTTGTGCACATGACATAACCATTGGGAAAACTCAGCTTGAGATCCAGCCTGTACTGGATTTGCCCTGCTTAACATACAAAAGAACACATAATATGTATACACAGAATGGAATAATAGCAAATAATCATGTTGATTAAAAGCAAAAGAAAATTAGCTTATTTTCGTATTTTGGCCAGCAGATTATGTTCAAAACCTTGAAGAGATGCCAAGGAATCCCTCAAATGATGTCAAAAGGGTTATTTTTTTCAGTTCAATTTTACACCAGTCAAGGTTCACGAAGTGAAATTTTCAAACATGCCACTGCATGGTTGATGCTTGATGTTAAAATCATTTGTGGACCGTCAAAATAGCTACAGAAGCTCCTTAATTGCTTGTCACAGGCTTTCAGAAACAGATCCATGAGCGGATAACAGCTTCCAAGTGAAAAAAGACTAAGATGGTTCAGACTTCAGAAGAAGTAAGATGTGGGGCTATCCCCTTGTAATCAAAGACATTGATCTGTATATGCTGAGTGAAAATGCTCACTTACCCATTTCTAGTTAGTAATTATCATATAATGTTCCAAACGAAAAATAATATACCTTAAAACTTCTTTAAAGTGATCTGCGCATTCCTTGCAAGGGTACATTCGAGATAAGATTCCCATCTACACCCCAAACACAACCCGTTGGTTCAATAAGAAGATTGTGATGCACCACAGCTAATATGCTTTTAAGTTACCCGTGAAGGGAGTCAGCTGGATGCAAAGGGAATTATGATATATAACTACAGTTTAACGAGGACAGGCATCGGAGGAAAATACCATACCAGTTCTTTTACATCCTTCTTTTGTTGCCTTGTAGGATTATCTGGATACTGAGAAAAGAGACCACGTTGTTGAGAAGTCTAAACATTTCCAGACATCAGAGCACATATAGTTCAACCATATGGAATTATGGGGGGAAAACAAAAGCATGTAGCAAAATTTAAAGCAATAAAAGCTAGTCCTTTGCTAAGAGCAGGCTGTTGTCTTGCAGGTTCGGCCAGAGTAGACGATGTTCAATAAGAAGCTACAGATGCAAGAAACGATAAGATAGTGAATATGTAGTTTAAAGCAAGCAACAAAGGAGAAAACCAATCCATTATTTTAAGCATAATATATGGTTGTTATAATACAGGGAAACAAACAATTCCAAGATAGTCAGACAAAATTTCAGTCATTCATAAAAGACTGAACCAGGAAGAGAAACAGCTTCCAGTATTGTTGCTTTCTGGCGAAATGTCGAGATATATTCTGTCAAGGATTTATTACAACGAAGCACAGCTTCCCAATTACGAGGCAGAAAGTGCAATTAGTTATAGGAACATTTCAAATGAAGCAAGACAGCCAAAAGGGGAGGAAAATAAACACTAGTACATTGGTCTTCTTCTCACACACAAAATAATTTAATTTTAATATGATGAGCGACAAAAATTTAGTAAACACAAAAAGATAAAACATAATAGTTAGAAACATAAATGCAAATTGAAGCATAAAAAAAGCAATTGGAGTGACAACCTGAGCAGCAAGAGTATGAAGAAAAGTCCAAGTAGCCCTTCCAAGCTCCTCTTAGTCACTGGTGTAGCAGCAGATTTTATCTGTAGAAGCAAATGATAAAAAGTAGAGCGATCACTACCCCCCTTGTATGCACAAAAATACACTCTACGTGGAAATGAAAGAAGATACATTGCCCATCTGAATCTGAATTTTTAATCACTTTTTGTTTTTTTCTTAATCAGTAAATGCTTCATATGATTATGAAAAGTAGTCCCTCACATGAACTCCAATATATATATTAGACGAAGAGAAATCTGAGAACACACAAATTGTACTTCAAGTATATGAATTCAGACACAACTTCTCATAGATCGGCTATTGGATAAACCTTTTGTTAATAAAAATCCATAAGACGCATCATTTATTTTGTGAGAAAATAAATAGGAAAGAGTAAAAGGCAGTAAATGGAAGACTAACTACTCTCGTTTTTGTATCCAAGAACCAATGTAAATTCAGTCAACAGCATACTGAACCAAGGGACGAGGAGAACTATTTCAACTCAGTGCATGACCAGCATTATAATAGTAAGGCGAAGTTTCTCGCAAATAACCCATGAACTAACAAATTAAAGCAACTTTGGATACGACCTATCCCCTGTATATCTTGCCTAGTTGCAAAATGGAATTGTTTTGAAAGAAAAGAGTG